>NW_027325455.1:0-171768 GCF_036924035.1 Leuresthes tenuis | reverse complement strand
CAGCTTTTTACAAACCATGGTTGGACTTTCACACCTTCTTGTAGCCGAACAACTCCGCTCCCGCTATTGATTGTGTACAGTCGGGTATTTTAACCTTTTCTTACCCGCTTTTTACAAACTATGGTCGGACATTCAAACCTTCTTGTAGCCAAAAACCTCCGCTCCCTCTTTTGAATATACATTGTCGGGCATTCGCACCTTTTCTTACCCGTTTTTTACAAACCATGGTCGGACTTTCAAACCTTCTTGTAGCCCAACACATCCACTCCTGCTTTTGATGATGTATGTTTGGGCATTCGCACCTTTTCTTACCCATTTTTCAGTAATTATGTAATTATAATTACAAATTATAGTTGGACATTCAGACCTTCTTACAGCCGAAAACCTCCACTCCCTCTTTTGATCATACATTGTCGGGCATTAGCACCTTTTCTTACCCGCTTTTTACAAACCATAGTCGGACTTTCACATCTTTTAGTAGCCGAACAACTCCGCTCCCGCTATTGATTGTGTACAGTCGGGTATTTTAACCTTTTCTTACCCGCTTTTTACCAACTATGGTCGGACATTCACACCTTCTTACAGCGGAACACCTCCGCTCCCTCTTTTGATGGTGTATGTTCGGGCAGTCAAACCTTTTCTTACCTGCTTTTTACAAACTATGGTCAGACATTCAACCCTTCTTGGAGCCGAACACATCCACTCCTGCTTTTGATTATGTATAGTTGGGCATTCGCACCTTTTCTTACCCATTTTTCAGTAATTATGGGTGTACATTCACACCTTCTTGAAGCCGAACACCTCCGCTCCCTCTTTTGATCATACATTTTCGGGCATTCGCACCTTTTCTTACCCGCTTTTTACAAACCATGGTTGGACTTTCACACCTTTTAGTAGCCGAACAACTCCGCACCCGCTACTGATTGTGTACAGTCGGGTATTTTAACCTTTTCTTACCCGTTTTTTACCAACTATGGTCGGACATTCACACCTTCTTACAGCGGAACACCTCCGCTCCCTCCTTTGATGGTGTATGTTCGGGCATTCGAACCTTTTCTTACCCGCTTTTTACAAACTATGGTCAGACGTTCAAACCTTCTTGTAGCTGAACATATCCACTCTTGCTTTTGATGATGTATGGTTGGGCATTCGAACCTACTTGTTGCCCGCTTTTCATTAATTATGGGTGGACATTCACACCTTGTCTCAGCCAAACACCTCCGCTCCCTGTTTTGATCATGTATGGTTTGACATTCGCACCTTTGCTTACCTTCTTTTTATACTGATTGCTCAAGATTAAGTTGTTCTTTCTCAAACTACAAAAATTTTTTAATTGTTGAAACTTGATTTGAAGTGGATAAATAAGGAAGACAAACAGTTTTAAGTCAGGCTGATAGCAATTAATTTTATAGCAAAATCTGTATTTCGTCATTTGTCGAGAGATGCTTATTGCTGAAGAAGTTCTTTCTCATTCTACAAAGTACAACGTTGTTTATCATTGAAACTTGATTAGACATGAATAAATATGAAGGACAAAGCAGTCTTAACTTGGTTTGAGTTAAGGAATTCGTTTTATAGGAGAATCCGAATTCGTGCATAACTCGTAAAATAGAGCTTATTTTCGGATTCCTAAAGAATGAGTCTGGTTCTTTCTCATAATACAAAGTTTGTTGTTTATTGTTGAAACTTCATCAGACCGTTAGATATAGTCGGACTCACCTCGACGCACGGCTTGGGATCTGGAACCAGTACTCTTGAGAGGGGTTGGACTCTCTTCCACTCTGGAGTTGCCCGTGGTGAGAGGCGCAGAGCAGGTGTGGGCATACTTATTGCCCCCCCGGCTGTGTGCCAGTACATTGGGGTTTACCCCAGTGAACGAGAGGGTAGCCTCCCTCCGCCTTGGGTGGGGGGACGAGTCCTGACTGTTGTTTGTGCCTATGCGCCAAACAGCAGTTCAGAGTACCTACTCTTTTTGGAGTCTCTGGGGGAGGCACTGGAGAATGCTCCTACCGGAGACTCCCTCATTCTGCTGGGGGACTTCAATGCTCACGTGGGCAATGACAGTGAGACCTGGAGGGGTGTGATTGAGAGGAACGGCCCCCCCGATCTGAATCAGAGTGGTGTTATGTTGTTGGACTTCTGTGCCAGTCATAGACTGTCCATAACGAACACCATGTTCAGGCATAAGGGTGTCCATATGTGCACTTGGCACCAGGACACCCTTGGCCGCAGTTCGATGATCGACTTTGTGGTTGTATCATCGGACTTGCGGCCGTATGTCCTGGACACTCGGGTGAAGAGAGGGGCGGAGCTGTCAACTGATCACCACCTGGTGGTGAGTTGGCTCCGCTGGTGGGGGAGGATGCCGATCAGACCTGGCAGGCCCAAACGTATTGTGAGGGTCTGCTGGGAGCGTTTGTCAGAATCCCCCGTCAGAAGGAGCTTTAACTCCCACCTCCGGCAGAGCTTCAACCATATTTGAGGTGGGGGACATTGAATGGGCCATGTTCCGTGACTCCATTGCCGAGGCAGCTGGTCGGAGTTGTGGCCGTAAGGTGGTCGGTGCCTGTCGTGGCGGCAACCCTCGAACCTGCTGGTGGACACCAGTGGTGAGGGAAGCCGTCAAGCTGAAGAAGGAGTCCTATCGGGCCTTTTTGGCCAGTGGGACCCTGGAAGAAGCTGATAGGTACCGACGGGCCAGACGGGCCACGGCTTCGGCGGTTGCTGAGGCAAAAACTCCGGCCTGGGAGGAGTTCGGTGAGACCATGGAGAACGATTTCCGGACGGCCTCGAAAAGATTCTGGTCCACCATCCGGCATCTCAGGGGGGGGAAGCGGCTCACAGTCAACACTGTTTACAGTGCGGACGGGGCTTTGCTGACCTCAACTAGGGATGTTGTGAGTCGGTGGGGGGAGTACTTCGAGGAACTCCTAAATCCTACCAACACGTGCTCGGAAGAGGCAGAGTCGGAGAGCTCGGAGACGGGGCCTCCCATTTCTGGGGCTGAGGTTGCCGAGGTGGTTAAAAAGTTCCTCGGTGGCAAGGCCCCGGGGGTGGATGAGGTCCGTCCTGAGTTTCTCAAGGCTCTGGATGTTGTAGGGCTGTCTTGGCTGACACGCCTCTGCAGTATCGCGTGGACATCGGGGACAGTGCCTCTGGACTGGCAGATTGGGGTGGTGGTCCCCCTCTTTAAAAAGGGGGACCGGAGGGTGTGTTCCAACTATAGGGGTATCACACTCCTCAGCCTCCCTGGTAAGGTCTATTCGGGGGTATTGGAGAGGAGGATCCGTCGGATAATCGAGCCTCGGATTCAGGAGATGCAGTGTGGCTTTCGTCCTGGCCGTGGAACAGTGGACCAGCTCTATACCCTCGGCAGGATCCTGGAGGGTGCATGGGAGTTCGCCCAACCAGTCTACATGTGTTTTGTGGACTTGGAGAAAGCGTTCGACCGTGTCCCTCGTGGAGTCCTGTGGGGGGTGCTCCGGGAATATGGAGTGCCGGACCCCTTGATAGGGGCCGTTCGGTCTCTGTATGACCGGTGCCTCTACTTACTGGTCAATCTACGTTCCCATCCTCACCTATGGTCACGAGTTGTGGGTAGTGACCGAAAGAACAAGATCGCGAATACAAGCGGCCGAAATGGGTTTCCTCCGCAGGGTGTCTGGGCTCTCCCTTAGAGATAGGGTGAGAAGCTCAGTCATCCGGGAGGGGCTCGGAGTAGAACCGCTGCTCCTCCGCATTGAGAGGAGTCAGATGAGGTGGCTCGGGCATCTTGTTAGGATGCCCCCTGGGCGCCTCCCTGGGGAGGTGTTCCGGGCACGTCCCACTGGGAGGAGACCCCGGGGGAGACCCAGGACACGTTGGAGAGACTATGTCTCTCGGCTGGCCTGGGAACGCCTCGGGGTCCCCCCGGAAGAGCTGGAGGAAGTGGCCGGGGACAGAGACGTCTGGGTTTCTCTGCTCAAGCTGCTGCCCCCGCGACCCGACCCCCGGATAAGCGGCAGATGATGGATGGATGGATGGATATATCCTCCACCAACCAGACTTACAACCCCCGACTAGGGTAGCAGAATTTCTAAGCATCTGTACCCCAAAACTACTATCAAAAATATATAAATTATTGTCTAAGATAGATGACACAATGTCTCTTCCATCCTCAAAATGGGAGGCAGATTTATCCATCAGTTCTGGTCATAGCTTCTAACCACAAATATGTTTGAACACCTTCATAAAGACTTGAAATCCTAATTTACAGCTCATACAATACAAAATCCTTCATAGAACACACTATACAGGACAAAGGATGTTCAGGATGGGTCTAACACACTCAAACATCTGCTCACATTGCACAGATAACACACCTGATGATTATGTACACGCTTTGTGGTTTTCTGCGCCTGTCCAGAAGTTCTGGCTTGAAGTCTGTGAGGACCTATCAACATGGCTAAAGTGTAGCATCCCTGCATGCCCCACACTGTGCATACTGGGTGACTTAGACAACATCAACATGGAAATTAACTCAGCACACATGGTTGTCACAGTGTTATGTATCGCAAAGAAAACTATTCTCATGAACTGGAAAGCGAAGAACAATCTGTGTATTAACCAGTTTAGAAATTTTCTTTTAGATTATATTAGCATGGAAACAATGTCTGCCTCCTCAAAACATCAATTGGCTGAATTTCATTCTCTCTGGTCCCCTCTGATTAGTTTTATCACATAGTGGTGGTGGTGGGTTGCTGGGTGATGGTGGGTCTCAGGCCCGGGCTGCTGCGACTGGTGTGACCGGGTGGTTTGTTTGTTTGTTTTTTGTAGAGGTCCTCCGGGGTGGGGTTGGGTTGAGTGGGGTGGGGCGGGATGGGTACCTTCTGGGGGTACAGTAGCTCCCGGAATATGGTCGCTGCAGGCCCCGAGCCTGGTGGACATCAGGCCCTTCTGCCCATTGCTGGCTCCCAGGTAGCGGGGATGCCTATTGCAGCCAGTCCCTGGCTGCCCTCTCTGGGGGAGAGTAGCTCCCCCGGTATATATCCCCATACCCCTCTCCCTTCTGGCTCCTGTACACAGCACACACTCACACATGAAGGGTTTTGGGGGCGTGTGTGTTCGGTGGGGTGTAGTGGATGGGGCCACGTAGGTGGTCCCCTTTGGTTGCACTCTGCAGTTCCCTGCCCCTGTTTTAATTACACCTTAGACATTAGTACTTATCAAACACACTCACACACACACATTAGGTCTTGGGGGGTGGTTACACTGAGTGGCATCTGGTGGGCGGGGCTCTTTGGGTATGTAGGCTGCCCAGAGTGCCGCGCTCCCAGTTCTACAAGTTTGGCTGCCCCTCAATTTTAATTGCTCACTATTAGAAAATATTGAAGAGCCAGAAGGGTGAGGGGAGGGGTCTTCTTCGCACACCCCTGCTTCCTGGTGTCTGCTCGGGGCAGGAGGGGCCAGGAGGATTAATTAATTGTTCTGCTGGTTCGGGGTCTGTGGTGGCTGGGGGGTTGCTGGCCTCCTGGTGTGCCCGCTGCACTACACCCCAGCAGAGTCGAGGGAGGTAGGATGTGTGGATGTGTGGATGTATGGGACGTGAAAGTGTGTGTGGTAATGATTGGGCCTGGATCTGGGACTTGCTGTCGCCTGGCCTGCCTGTGTTTCTCCCGATGGGGCATCAGCGTTGCCTCTCCCCACTGCTCGCGACTTCACCCACCTGTGGGCACGTCTTGACTCCCAGGGCACTTGGCCAGGGGCGCTGGGGCAGGCGCTGACCCACTTTGTGGCTGTCTGGGGCGCTTGGCCCTCCTGGGTATTGGGTGGGGCCTCTGCCGGGGGGTTTGGGGGCGCTCGGGCTCCTGGGGCCCAGGTCCAGTGCACGGCCCATGTCTGGGCGGCTGGGGCCTGGCGGGGTCGGTGGGCTGTTGCCCCTGGTTCCCGGAGTGCCTCTGCCCTATGCTTATGGGGGCTCTTTCCGGGGGCTTCCTCTGCAGTCTTCTGGGTGGATGCGTGGTTGCCCCTGCGGTGGGCTACCTGGGTTCTGTGCTCTGTGGGGGCTGCTGGTGGCCTGGGTCTTGTGGCCCTCTCTGCCTGCTTCTGATTGTTTGGGGGGCTGTGGATTGTGGCCCTGTACGCTTATACACTCATAACTAAGCACGGTTATCATGTAGGTCCTGTGCCATGGGTGTTGCATGTTCTCACACACACACACACACACACACACATTCATTAGTCCAGTAGCATGGTCACTAAGCAGTTGATGTATTATCATGTCGTCTCAGGTCATCTATATCCACAGCTGTGTTGTATGCGATTGCCGCTTCTTGTGCTTGTTTTTGTTTGTTTGTGTGTTTGTTTTTTCTCTGCTTGTCTGCTTTCAGGTGCTCCTCTTGGCGCTAAGGCTGGATTCCCCTCATAGGCCATGGATTGTTGTCTGTTTTGTTTTTTACAGGTGTAGCAGCTGGTTGTCTGGTTTTTGTTTCTATTTTTTTTCTGTTTCCTCTTCTTTCCTCTTCTTCTTTCCTTGTCCCCCGGTCCGGTTCAGTTCAGTTCATGTCATATATTGTAAAAAGAAATAAATAAATGGGCATCAAGGGGAGCTTTACATTTATAAAACTTCCCTTGGCAAAACAAATCTGTTTGGCATCATAGGTATTCAGACTACAATTCTTCTGACATAATGCTGAACAGGACAAGGGGAAAAAAAAGTAAAGAAGACAGTTCTGCCGAAAGCCAGGGATAGACCTGTTCTAAGTTCTATACTTTTTAAAAGGGGCGTGTTTATCAACTATGGAATTAGAAGATTTACAAAAATGGTCAAGTGCTAGATCTTCATCTGGGATTTTAACAGTGTCATATAACTATTCAACGGATCAGTTAAAAAAAAGCCTGCTCATGGAGATGTTTCAGGATCTGGATACCAAGCGTGGACCTAATGTTTTCATTTTTGCAATTCTGATACAGGCTATTGAGCAGTGATAACTAACACCAAGTTCAGATACTGCGGATTTTCTACCTTTGATTTGTTAAGATTGAGACAATCAGGGACAACCTTGAAGGATCTCTTTGGTTTTGTAGGATCAGTAATTACCTGAGAAAGGTTGATATTGGTACACACCTTTTTTAAATGATCAGAGGCAGAGTTCAACTTGTTTAAATTAAAATTGCCACACAGAGATTGGGTTTAGGCCACATGCACACAGAATGACATCAACAAATATAAGAAATATTAAACATTTACACATAGATTTTTGAATATATGTAGAGGAATGATACTTTGAAATGTGCTCATTGCGGAGTTATGATCAGTTGAGTAATGAAGGTTGAACTATTCTGGGAAAGAGGTTCTATTCCCAGCATCATGATGGACACTCCTGATATAGAAGGTTTCGCTAACGCATTGGAATTGTTTTACTATTTTCATATGCATGTGCAATGAAGAATTGCTTGCTGCTGATAAATGCAAAGAAGAACAGCTTACACATAGATGCTCACATATAGGCTGCTGAATGCAATGAAGACCTGCTTATCAAGTAAAGTTCAATGTCAATGTGTAATATTCAATTAGGATTTGCAAAACAGTGAAGTTAAACAATGAATGGGTCCATAGTCGGTATGAGAAGACTACAGGAATATTTACCTGGGTGTACGTTCAAACAGAGATGAGAAAATTGCGATAAATAATTGTTTGTTTGTTTGTTAGTATGTATATGAATGTTATGTGTATAAACTGTGTTGAGTTATAGTTACTCAGTAGTGTCTCAGTGAAACAACCGACGGGGGAAGCCTTGCGGTGACAACAAAAGCAGTGTTTTACTGATCAGTCAAGTTGCTCCAGTGTACTCCATACAAACTGGTTGGCTACTGAAGGGATAGAAAATGGGGAATACTTGTTTTAAAGCAAACAAGGAATTAGATGGGAAAAATACATGTTTTAACGGGACCCAGACAATATTAAATACTCAGACAGATGGGAGAAGAAGTGTAGTTTTGTAGGAAATCACAAAATTATTACATAGAATTAGTGAAATCAATTGAAGAATGCCTTTCTGAAGAGCTGTTTACCACAGATGAGCAGCTTTGCGACCAAGCACATTGTAGATCGCTTTACTGCCAAAATGATCTAATTTAATGGATTGGTTTAGACATGCATAACAGCATTTTAAGAACAAAGAGAGAAACAAAAAGGGACAACGCTTCATGGTGGAAGGTGATGTATAAATAACTGTGTATATGATGAAGGGGGTGGCAACACCCATTCCGAAATCCCGCCATTCCGACATCCCGCTATTCCGACATCCCACCATTCCGACATACCACCATTCCGACATACCACCATTCCGACATGCAAACGTCCCACCATTCCGACATCCCACCATTGCGACATCCCGCTATTCTGACGTTCAAATGTCCCACCATTCCGACAAGGCTTTCCGTATAAGGAAATGTGTGTTACTCAACAGGTGAGTCCCTTCTTTCTGTTCATGCAATTTATATGTTTAACATGTTTATAGACAAGCGTTATTAAAAACACAAAGTCTCGGCAACTGGAGGAGGAGAAGCAGTCCGCGGTGGTTTTCAATCACACACTCCAATGCCACTTGTTTCAACTTCCGAAAATTTAATCCAGGAAAAAAAGGCTTACAAACATGGACCAAAACGGCTCCATAACACGCACAAGAATCCAAAAGAAACGAAAGTTAACTAAAAGAAAGCAAATAAACAGTATGAAGTGGTCAAAATTGGTTTTACGCATGCCTATGTGCGTCTGGCACATGCGTCTTCGGGCTCTCCCACGTTGGTTTGTGGATGAAAGCTATATGTTCAGCTGTAATGTCATGTAAAAACAATCTCTACATGACATTTAGTCCCAGGTGTGACCAGTTAGGTCCTTAAGATATCAACAGGCTGTATAAAGCTACAACCGTTGCGGCTGTGTGTTTGTGCCAAATGCGCAAAACCCATCCGCGCTTCCCAAAATTGGAGTGAGTACTCATAAATCACGTGAATAACATGAATAAACGTTTTTACTGCATTTTGTTGTGTTTTATACGTTCTATGCTGTCATTTCTATCTTCTTCTATTGGCAAGGCAAGGCAGAGTGCTCGCAACTGTGTCCTGTGCAGTAGCCGTGATATCTGTAATTGCAATTATTACTTTTGCATATGATGACAGCGTGCAAAAGACGCATGGGCTCTGTGGAGAGCTCCGCTCCAGCTGGCTGCTGTGACAGCTCACTGACACTGTATTTCTGCTTAATCAGTTTCAGTCTCGCCAGAGTTATATTAATATCTGTATTTTTATATTTGAAATTCAGGGGATTTTGATAATAGATTATTAAAGTTTGTTTGCGAGGCTGTGGCCTCTGCATGTGCAAAGCTTGTGCGCAAAACTTTAGGGCGTATTTGCGCCGGCATATCATTAGTGCAAAATGTTTTGGGTAAAAAATAGGCTATTAAAAGGAACTGTCGGAATGGCGGTATGTTAAAAAAAAACAAAAAAAACATACCGCCATTCCGACCACGTTTGATAAAAAATTAAGTGTCGCCATTCCGACAATTGGAGACCCATGTCGGAATGGCGAGATGTCGGAATGGCAGCATGTAACCATGATGAAGGAGAGACCATTTGAGCAGCACAGCCATTTCGCAGCACAGGGACAGCAATCCAAGTTACAGGATCTCCCACATGGTATCACCTGTCACATTGTGTCAAGGCATCAAAAGAAGAAAAAATCACCAAACTCAAGGACAAAAAGACAAAGACTCCGGTGAACGAAGACAGAGGACTGACAAACCAGAAATACAAAAGGATTCTCGATATCAAGATCCAGAAGAAGAGGCTAACAATGCCACGAACACTTACGATGCTGGGAATGATGCCAGCAATGAACAGAGAAGAAGATTCAGTGTCATCAATCTGCATTACGTGCCTCTAATGAGGGGGTGAATATAGAATCCTCAACGATTACAACGTCTCTGGGAACTGTGACAACAACAAGGTTTAAACCATTTTGATATATATTGTAACCTATTGTCTAAGGAATAGTGCTGAAAATGAGGTATATCTAATCCACCACTGTCCTTGGTCTTCTGTAGGGTTTTTAAACTAAAACGTGGTGGTTTGTTTTTCCACAGAAATTTGGAGATGCATGAATCTAGTGACTTAAACCAAGTAGCAGATGGTTTTATGGGGATCATTGAGAACAAATAGTTAACTTTTGGTAGTATCATCATTTTAATGGATGTAACTCTCCCCATAAGTGATATAGGTAAGGACTTCCAACGAGAGATCGTCCTCTACTGTCTTTAATAATTGCACATAATTTAGCTTTGTTAGCTCTGAGAGCCTGGAGGAAATGTTTATGCCTAAATATCTAATATTTCCTGACTGTAAAGTGATCGCAGGTATATTATGGACCCTACAGTTAATGGGCAGAACTGTGGTCTTAGACCAGTTGATATAGTAGTCAGAAAGTGCTGAGAATTTATTTATGAGTGTGATCGTGTGACTGAGAGACGTCTGTGAGTTCTGAAGGAAAAGTAATACATCATCAGCATAAAGACTTATTTTATGCTCAATATTTTGGGATTAATTACTCACAAACGGGTAAGAAAAGGTAGTATTGCCAGACCATACATGATCAAAACAGGGAGCGGAGGTGGTTCAGCTGCAAGGTATGAATGTCTGACTATAGTTTGTAAAAAGCGGGTAAGATAAGGTGCGAATGCCCAACAATGTATGATCAAAAGAGGGAGCGGAGGGTTTTGGCTACAAGAAGGTTTGAATGTCCGACCATAGTTTGTAAAAATCTGGTAAGAAAAGCTTACCATACATCATCAAAAGCAGGAGTGGATGTGTTCGGCTACAAGAAGATTTGAATGTCCATCAATAATTGCTTTAAAACATGAAAGAAAATTTTCAAATATCAAACCGCACATGATCATAAGCGGGAGAGGAGTTTTTCAGCTGCAAGAAGGTGTGAATGTCCACCCATAATTACTGAAAAATGGGTAAGAAAAGGTGAAAATGCCCAACCATACATCATCAAAAGCAGGAGTGGATGTGTTCGGCTACAAGAAAGTTTGAATGTCCGACCATAGTTTGTAAAAAGCGGGTAAGAAAAGGTTCGAATGCCCGAACATAGACCATCAAAAGAGGGAGCGGAGGTGTTCCGCTGTAAGAAGGTGTAAATGTCCGACCATAGTTGGTAAAAAGCGGGTAAGAAAAGGTTAAAATACCCGACTGTACACAATCAATAGCGGGAGCGGAGTTGTTTGGCTACAAGAAGGTGTGAAAGTCCGACCACGGTTTGTAAAAAGCGGGTAAGAAAAGGTTCGAATGCCCGAATATATACCATCAAAAGTGGAAGTGGATGTGTTCGGCTGCAAGAAGGTGTGAACGTCCGACCAAAGTTTGTAAAAAGCGGGAAAGAAAAGGTTCAAATGCCTGACTATACACCATCAAAAGCGGGAGTGGAGGTGTTCGGCTACAAGAAGGTGTGAAAGTTCAACCATGGTTTGTAAAAAGCTGCTAAGAAAAGGTTCGAATGCCCGAATATATACCATCAAAAGCGGAAGCGGAGGTGTTCGGCTGCAAGAAGGTGTGAACGTCCGACCAAAGTTTGCAAAAAGCAGTTAAGAAAAGGTTCGAATGCCCGAATATATACCATCAAAAGCGAGAGCAGAGCTGTTCGACTGCAAGTAGGTGTGAATGTCCAGCCATAATTACTCACAAACGGGTAAGAAAAGGTAGTATTGCCAGACCATACATGATCAAAACAGGGAGCTGAGGTGGTTCAGCTGCAAGATGTGAATGTCTGACTATAGTTTGTAAAAAGCGGGTAAGACAAGGTGCGAATGCCCTACAATGTATGATCAAAAGAGGGAGTGGAGGTCTTCGGCTGCAAGGTCTGAATGTCTAACCATAATTTCTAAAAACCGGGTAAGAAAAGGCTCGAAAGCCCGACTATACACAATCAAAAGCGGGAGCGGGAGGTTTTCAGCTGCAAATCCTTCACTCAAACCAAGTGAAAACTGCTTTGTCCTTCATATTTATCAATGTCTAGATTGACTTCAACAAAGAACAACACTGGATTTTGCAGTAGAAGAAAGAGCATCACTGAAGGATCAGTAATCCGAGAATAAGCTTATTTTCATACGTTCTGCATGATTTGGGATTTTATGTATAAAATGAATTCCTTCACTCAAACCAAGTGAAAACTGCTTTGTCCTTCATATTTATCAATGTCTAGATTTACTTCAACAAAGAACAACATTGTATTTTGCAGTAGTAGAAAGAGCAACACTTGAAGGAACAGGAATCCGAGAATAAGCTTATTTTCATACGTTCTGCATGATTTGGGATTTTATGTATAAAATGAATTCCTTCACTCAAACCAAGTGAAAACTGCTTTGTCCTTCATATTTATCAATGTCTAGATTTACTTCAACAAAGAACAACATTGTATTTTGCAGTAGTAGAAAGAGCAACACTTGAAGGAACAGGAATCCGAGAATAAGCTTATTTTCATACGTTCTGCATGATTTGGGATTTTATGTATAAAATGAATTCCTTCACTCAAACCAAGTTAAAACTGCTTTGTCCTTCATAGTTATCAATGTCTAGATTGACTTCAACAAAGAACAACATTGTATTTTGCAGTAGAAGAAATAGCAACACTGAAGGATCAGGAATCCGAAAACACGCTTATTTTCATACGTTCTGCTTGATTTGGGATTTTGCTATAAAATTATTTCCTTCACTCAAACAAAGTGGAAACTGCTTTGTCCTTCATATTTATCAATGTCTATATCGATTTCAACAAAGAACAAGGCTGTATTTTGCAGTATAGGAAAGAGCAACACTGGAGGATCAGGAATCCGAGAATAAGCTTACTTTCATGAGTCCTGCACGATTTCGGATTTTCCTATAAAATGAATTGCTTTGCTCAAACCAAGTTAAAATTGCTTTGTCCTTCATAGTTATCCGTGTCTAAAATGTATCAAGCATAAAGTTCCTCATATTACCCTGAATGAGAAAGAAGCATCCCTTAGGTTGAGCAATACGTTCCTTTTGCGGAGTTATGCATGATTTCGGATTTTGCTATAAAATTCATTCCTTCACACCTTTTTTTTTTCACCGCATTTTATAGATTATGGTTGGAAATTTCAACCACTCTAATCCGAAGACCTCTCCTCCCGCTTTTGTTAATATATTTGAACTTTAGTTGGACATTCTCCCCTTTTTGCAGCTAAACCACCTCCGCTCCCTGTTTTGATCATGTATGGTCTGGCAATACTACATTTCCTTACCCGTTTGTGAGTAATTATGGCTGGATATTCACACCTACTTGCAGCTGAACACAATCTCTCTCGCTTTTAATTATGTTTGGATATTCGAACCTTTTCTTTACTGCTTTTTGCCAACTTTGGTCGGACGTTCACACCTTCTTGCAGCCGAACACCTCCGCTTCCGCTTTTGATGGTATATATTCGGGCATTCGAACCTTTTCTTACCAGCTTTTGACAAACGATGGTTGGACTTTCACACCTTCTTGTAGCCGAACAACTCCGCTCCCGCTATTGATTGTGTACAGTCGGGTATTTTAACCTTTTCTTACCCGCTTTTTACCAACTATGGTCGGACATTCACACCTTCTTACAGCGGAACACCTCCACTCCCTCTTTTGATGGTGTATGTTCGGGCAGTCAAACCTTTTCTTACCTGCTTTTTACAAACTATGGTCAGACATTCAACCCTTCTTGGAGCCGAACACATCCACTCCTGCTTTTGATTATGTATAGTTGGGCATTCGCACCTTTTCTTACCCATTTTTCAGTAATTATGGGTGTACATTCACACCTTCTTGCAGCCGAACACCTCCGCTCCCTCTTTTGATCATACATTTTCGGGCATTCGCACCTTTTCTTACCCGCTTTTTACAAACCATGGTTGGACTTTCACAACTTCTTGTAGCCGAACAACTACGCTCCCCCTATTGATTGTGTACAGTCGGGTATTTTAACCTTTTCTTACCCACTTTTTACCAACTATGGTCGGACATTCACACCTTCTTACAGCGGAACACCTCCGCTCCCTCTTTTGATGGTGTATGTTTGGGCATTCGAACCTTTTCTTACCCGCTTTTTACAAACTATGGTCAGACGTTCAAACCTTCTTGTAGCCGAACATATCCACTCCTGCTTTTGATGATGTATGGTTGGGCATTCAAACCTACTTTTTGCCCGCTTTTCATTAATTTTGGGTGGACATTCACACCTTGTCACAGCCAAACACCTCCGCTCCCTGTTTTGATCATGTATGGTTGCACATTCGCACCTTTTCTCACCCGCTTTTTGCAAACTATGGTCGGCTGTTCACAGCTTCCTCTCCACCATACTTGTATGGTGGGATGTTCACACCCAGTGGCATCCGAAGACCTCCGCCCCCACTTTTGTTGATATTTAGTTGGTCATTCGCAGCTTACCCGCTTTTGGCAAACTATGGCCTTCTTGCAGCCAAACACCTCTGATCTCGCTTTTGATAATGTAAGGTTGGGCATTCAGACCTTGCTTCACCTGCTTTTCACCAAATATAGTCGGACATTCACACCTTCTTGCAGCCGAACACTTCCGCTCCACCTTTTAGTGTTCTATCACACCTTTTTTTCACCGAATTTTATAGATTATGGTTGGAAATTCTCAACCACTCTCATCCGAAGACCTCTCCTCCCGCTTTTGTTAATATATTTGAACTTTAGTGAGACATTCACACCTTCTTGCAGCTGAACCACCTCCGCTCCCTGTTTTGATCATGTATGGTCTGGCAATACTACCTTTTTTTACCCGTTTGTGAGTAATTATGGCTGGACATTCACACCTACTTGCAGCCGAACACCACCTCTCTCGCTTTTGATGATGTATGGACCGGCATTCTTACCTTTTCTAACACATTTTTCAGAAATTACGGTCGGAGATTCACACCTACTCACAGCCGAACAACTCCGCTCCCGCATTTGATGGTGTGCAGTCGGACATTCTCACCCTTTCTCATCAGCTTTTTGCAAATTATGATCTGACATTCACACCTGCTTTTGATAATGTATGGTTTGGCATCCGCACCTTTTCTTACCCATTTGTCAGGAATAATGGGTGGACATTCACACCTTCTTGCAGCTGAACACCTCCTCTCCCACTTATGATCATGTGCGGTTTGATTTTCGAAAATTTTCTTTCATGTTTTCTAGCAATTATTGATGGACATTTAGACCTTCTTGCAGCTGAACACCTCCGCTCCTGCTTTTGATCATACCTTGTCAGGCATTCGCACCATGTCTTACCCGCTTTTTACAAACTTTAGTCGAACATTTACACCTTTTTGCAGCCGAACACCACCTCTCTCGCTTTTGATGATGTATGGTCCGGCATTCTTTCCTTTTCTAACACATTTTTCAGCAATTATGGTCGGACATTCACACCTACTCAGAGCCGAACACCTCCGCTCCCGCATTTGATGGTGTATAGTCGGGCATTCTCACCCTTTCTCATCAGCTTTTTGCAAATTATGATCTGACATTCACACCTGCTTTTGATAATGTATGGTTGGGCATTCGCACCTTTTTTTTACCCATTTTTCAGGAATTATGGGTGGACATTCACACCTTCTTGCAGCTGAACACCTCCTCTCCTTCTTATGATCATGTGCGGATGATATTCGAAAATTTTCTTTCATGTTTTAAAGCAATTATTGATGGACATCCAGACCTTCTTGCAGCTGAACCACTCTACTCCCGCTTTTGATGGTGTATAGTCGGGCTTTCGAAACTTTCCTTCCCGGTTTATACAAATTATGGTTGGACATTCAGACCTTCTTGCAGCCGAACACCTCTGCTCCCTCTTTTGATCATACATTGTCGGGCATTAGCACCTTTTCTTACCCGCTTTTTACAAACCATAGTCGGACTTTCACATCTTTTAGTAGCCGAACAACTCCGCTCCCGCTATTGATTGTGTACAGTCGGGTATTTTAACCTTTTCTTACCCGCTTTTTACCAACTATGGTCGGACATTCACACCTTCTTACAGCGGAACACCTCCGCTCCCTCATTTGATGGTGTATGTTCGGGCAGTCAAACCTTTTCTTACCTGCTTTTTACAAACTATGGTCAGACATTCAACCCTTCTTGGAGCCGAACACATCCACTCCTGCTTTTGATTATGTATATTTGGGCATTCGCACCTTTTCTTACCCATTTTTCAGTAATTATGGGTGTACATTCACAACTTCTTGCAGCCAAACACCTCCGCTCCCTCTTTTGATCATACATTTTCGGGCATTCACACCTTTTCTTACCCGCTTTTTACAAACCATGGTTGGACTTTCACACCTTTTAGTAGCCGAACAACTCCGCACCCGCTACTGATTGTGTACAGTCGGGTATTTTAACCTTTTCTTACCCGTTTTTTACCAACTATGGTCGGACATTCACACCTTCTTACAGCGGAACACTTCCGCTCCCTCCTTTGATGGTGTATGTTCGGGCATTCGAACCTTTTCTTACCCGTTTTTTACAAACTATGGTCAGACGTTCAAACCTTCTTGTAGCCGACAACCTCTGCTCCCTCTTTTGATTATACATTGTCAGGCATTCGCACCTTATCGTACCCGCTTTTTACAAACTATAGTCAGACATTCACACCTTGGTGCTGAACCACCTCAGCTCCCTGTTTTGATCATGTATGGTCTGGCAATACTACCTTTTCTTACCCGTTTGTGAGTAATTATGGCTGGACATTCACACCTACTTGCAGTCGAACAGCTCTGCTCCCGCTTTTGATTTTGTTTGGTTGGATATTCGAACCTTTTCTTAACTGCTTTTTACAAACTTTGGTCGGACGTTCACACCTTCTTGCAGCCGAACACCTCCGCTTCCGCTTTTGATGGTATATATTCGGGCATTCGAACCTTTTCTTACCAGCTTTTTACAAACCATGGTTGGACTTTCACACCTTCTTGTAGCCGAACAACTCCGCTCCCCCTATTGATTGTGTACAGTCGGGTATTTTAACCTTTTCTTACCCACTTTTTACCAACTATGGTCGGACATTCACACCTTCTTACAGCGGAACACCTCCGCTCCCTCTTTTGATGGTGTTTGTTTGGGCATTCGAACCTTTTCTTACCCGCTTTTTACAAACTATGCTCGGACATTCAAACCTTCTTGTAGCCGAACACATCCACTCCTTCTTTTGATGATGTATGCTTGGGCATTCAAACCTACTTTTTGCCCGCTTTTCATTAATTTTGGGTGGACATTCACACCTTGTCACAGCCAAACACCTCCGCTCCCTCTTTTGATGGTGTTTGTTTGGGCATTCGAACCTTTTCTTACCCGCTTTTTACAAACTATGCTCGGACATTCAAACCTTCTTGTAGCCGAACACATCAGAGAGTGTCAGAAAGTGCTGAGAATTTATTTATGAGTGTGATCGTGTGACTGAGAGACGTCTGTGAGTTCTGAAGGAAAAGTAATACATCATCAGCATAAAGACTTATTTTATGCTCAATATTTTGGGATTAATTACTCACAAACGGGTAAGAAAAGGTAGTATTGCCAGACCATACATGATCAAAACAGGGAGCGGAGGTGGTTCAGCTGCAAGGTATGAATGTCTGACTATAGTTTGTAAAAAGCGGGTAAGATAAGGTGCGAATGCCCAACAATGTATGATCAAAAGAGGGAGCGGAGGGTTTTGGCTACAAGAAGGTTTGAATGTCCGACCATAGTTTGTAAAAAGCGGGTAAGAAAAGCTTACCATACATCATCAAAAGCAGGAGTGGATGTGTTCGGCTACAAGAAGATTTGAATGTCCATCAATAATTGCTTTAAAACATGAAAGAAAATTTTCAAATATCAAACCGCACATGATCATAAGCGGGAGAGGAGTTGTTCAGCTGCAAGAAGGTGTGAATGTCCACCCATAATTACTGAAAAATGGGTAAGAAAAGGTGAAAATGCCCAACCATACATCATCAAAAGCAGGAGTGGATGTGTTCGGCTACAAGAAAGTTTGAATGTCCGACCATAGTTTGTAAAAAGCGGGTAAGAAAAGGTTCGAATGCCCGAACATAGACCATCAAAAGAGGGAGCGGAGGTGTTCCGCTGTAAGAAGGTGTAAATGTCCGACCATAGTTGGTAAAAAGCGGGTAAGAAAAGGTTAAAATACCCGACTGTACACAATCAATAGCGGGAGCGGAGTTGTTTGGCTACAAGAAGGTGTGAAAGTCCGACCACGGTTTGTAAAAAGCGGGTAAGAAAAGGTTCGAATGCCCGAATATATACCATCAAAAGTGGAAGTGGATGTGTTCGGCTGCAAGAAGGTGTGAACGTCCGACCAAAGTTTGTAAAAAGCAGTTAAGAAAAGGTTCGAATATCCAACCAAACATAATCAAAAGCGGGAGCAGAGCTGTTCGACTGCAAGTAGGTGTGAATGTCAGATCATAATTTGCAAAAAGCTGATGAGAAAGGGTGAAAATGCCCGGCTATACACCATCAAATGTGGGAGCGGAAGTGTTCGGCTGTGAGTAGGTGTGAATGTCCAACCATAATTGCTGAAAAATGTGTTAGAAGAGACTAGAATGCCGGACAAGACATTATCAAATGCGGGAGCGGAGTTGTTCGGCTGTGAGTAGGTGTGAATCTCCGAGCATAGTTTGTAAAAAGGGGGTAAGAATAGGTTCGAATGCCCGAACATACACTATCAAAACAGGGAGCTGAGGTGGCTCAGCTGCAAGGTGTGAATGTCTGACTATAGTTTGTAAATAAGGTGCGAATGCCCAACAATGTATAATCAAAAGAGGGAGCGGAGGTTTTCGGCTACAAGAAGGTTTGAATGTCTGACCATAGTTTGTAAAAAGCGGGTAAGAAAAGGTTCAAATGCCTGACTATACACCATCAAAAGCGGGAGCAGAGGTGTTCCGCTGTAAGACGGTGTGAATGTCCGACCATATTTGGTAAAAAGCGGGTAAGAAAAGGTTAAAATACCCGACTGTACACAATCAATAGCGGGAGAGGAGGTGTTCAGCTGCAAGAAGGTGTGAATGTCCACCCATAATTACTGAAAAATGGGTAAGAAAAGGTGCGAATGCCAAACCATACATTATCAAAAGCAGGTGTGAATGTCAGATCATAATTTGCAAAAAGCTGATGAGAAAGGGTGAGAATGCCCGACTATACACCATCAAATGCGGGAGCGGAGTTGTTCGGCTGTGAGTAAGTGTGAATCTCCGACCATAATTGCTGAAAAATGTGTTAGAAAAGGTAAGAATGCCCGTCCATACATCATCAAAAGCGGGAGAGGTGGTGTTCGGCTACAAGTAGGTGTGAATGTCCAGCCATAATTACTAACAAACGGGTAAGAAAAGGTAGTATTGCCAGACCATACATGATTAAAACAGGGAGCGGAGGTGGTTCAGCTGCAAGAAGGTGTGAATGTCTCACTAAAGTTCAAATATATTAACAAAAGCGGGAGGAGAGGTCTTCGGATGAGAGTGGTTGAGAATTTCCAACCATAATCTATAAAATGCGGTGAAAAAAAAGGTGTGATAGAACACTAAAAGGTGGAGCGGAAGTGTTCGGCTGCAAGAAGGTGTGAATGTCCGACTATATTTGGTGAAAAGCAGGTGAAGCAAGGTCTGAATGCCCAACCTTACATCATCAAAAGCGAGATCAGAGGTGTTTGGCTGCATGAAGGCCATAGTTTGCCAAAAGCGGGTAAGCTGCGAATGACCGACTAAATATCAACAAAAGGTCTTCGGATGCAAGTGGGTGTGAATATCCCACCAAGTATGGTGGAGAGGAAGCTGTGAACAGCCGACCATAGTTGGCAAAAAACGGGTGAGAAAAGGAGCGAATGTCCAACCATACATGATCAAAACAGGGAGCGGAGGTGTTTGGCTGTGACAAGGTGTGAATGTCCACAAAAATTAATGAAAAGCGGGCAACAAGTAGGTTTGAATGCCCAACCATACATCATCAAAAGCAGGAGTGGATGTGTTCGGCTACAAGAGGGTTTGAATGTCCGAGCATAGTTTGTAAAAAGCGGGTAAGAAAAGGTTCGATTGCCCAAACATACAACATCAAAAGAGGGAGCGGAGGTGTTCCGCTGTAAGAAGGTGTGAATGTCCGACCATAGTTGGTAAAAAACGGGTAAGAAAAGGTTAAAATACCCGACTGTACACAATCAATAGCGGGAGCGGATGTGTTTGGCTACAAGAATGTGTGACAGTCCGACCATGGTTTGTAAAAAACGGGTAAGAAAAGGTGCGAATGCCCGACAATGTATGATCAAAAGAGGGAGCGGAGGTTTTCGGCTACAAGAAGGTTTGAATGTCCGACCATAGTTTGTAAAAAGCGGGAAAGAAAAGGTTCAAATGCCTGACTATACACCATCAAAAGCGGGAGCGGATGTGTTCGGCTACAAGAAGGTGTGAAAGTTCAACCATGGTTTGTAAAAAGCTGCTAAGAAAAGGTTCGAATGCCCGAATATATACCATCAAAAGCGGAAGCGGAGGTGTTCGGCTGCAAGAAGGTGTGAACGTCCGACCAAAGTTTGCAAAAAGCAGTTAAGAAAAGGTTCGAATGCCCGAATATATACCATCAAAAGCGAGAGCAGAGCTGTTCGACTGCAAGTAGGTGTGAATGTCCAGCCATAATTACTCACAAACGGGTAAGAAAAGGTAGTATTGCCAGACCATACATGATCAAAACAGGGAGCTGAGGTGGTTCGGCTGCAAGGTCTGAATGTCTAACCATAATTTCTAAAAACCGGGTAAGAAAAGGCTCGAAAGCCCGACTATACACAATCAAAAGCGGGAGCGGGAGGTTTTCAGCTGCAAATCCTTCACTCAAACCAAGTGAAAACTGCTTTGTCCTTCATATTTATCAATGTCTAGATTGACTTCAACAAAGAACAACACTGGATTTTGCAGTAGAAGAAAGAGCATCACTGAAGGATCAGTAATCCGAGAATAAGCTTATTTTCATACGTTCTGCATGATTTGGGATTTTATGTATAAAATGAATTCCTTCACTCAAACCAAGTTAAAACTGCTTTGTCCTTCATATTTATCAATGTCTAGATCGACTTCAACAAAGAACAACGTTGTATTTTGCAGTAGAAGAAAAAGCAACACTGAAGGATCAGGAATCTGAGAATAAGCTTCTTTTCATACGTTTTGAATGATTTGGGATTTTATGTATAAAATGAATTCCTTCACTCAAACCAAGTGAAAACTGCTTTGTCCTTCATATTTATCAATGTCTAGATTTACTTCAACAAAGAACAACATTGTATTTTGCAGTAGTAGAAAGAGCAACACTTGAAGGAACAGGAATCCGAGAATAAGCTTATTTTCATACGTTCTGCATGATTTGGGATTTTATGTATAAAATGAATTCCTTTACTCAAACTATGTTAAAACTGCTTTGTCCTTCATATTTATCAATGTCTAGATTGACTTCAACAAAGAACAACATTGTATTTTGCAGTAGAAGAAATAGCAACACTGAAGGATCAGGAATCCGAAAACACGCTTATTTTCATACGTTCTGCTTGATTTGGGATTTTGCTATAAAATTATTTCCTTCACTCAAACAAAGTGGAAACTGCTTTGTCCTTCATATTTATCAATGTCTATATCGATTTCAACAAAGAACAAGGCTGTATTTTGCAGTATAGGAAAGAGCAACACTGGAGGATCAGGAATCCGAGAATAAGCTTACTTTCATGAGTCCTGCACGATTTCGGATTTTCCTATAAAATGAATTGCTTTGCTCAAACCAAGTTAAAATTGCTTTGTCCTTCATAGTTATCCGTGTCTAAAATGTATCAAGCATAAAGTTCCTCATATTACCCTGAATGAGAAAGAAGCATCCCTTTGGTTGAGCAATACGTTCCTTTTGCGGAGTTATGCATGATTTCGGATTTTGCTATAAAATTCATTCCTTCACACCTTTTTTTTTTCACCGCATTTTATAGATTATGGTTGGAAATTTCAACCACTCTAATCCGAAGACCTCTCCTCCCGCTTTTGTTAATATATTTGAACTTTAGTTGGACATTCACCCCTTTTTGCAGCTAAACCACCTCCGCTCCCTGTTTTGATCATGTATGGTCTGGCAATACTACATTTTCTTACCCGTTTGTGAGTAATTATGGCTGGATATTCACACCTACTTGCAGCTGAACACAATCTCTCTCGCTTTTAATTATGTTTGGATATTCGAACCTTTTCTTTACTGCTTTTTGCCAACTTTGGTCGGACGTTCACACCTTCTTGCAGCCGAACACCTCCGCTTCCGCTTTTGATGGTATATATTCGGGCATTCGAACCTTTTCTTACCAGCTTTTGACAAACGATGGTTGGACTTTCACACCTTCTTGTAGCCGAACAACTCCGCTCCCGCTATTGATTGTGTACAGTCGGGTATTTTAACCTTTTCTTACCCGCTTTTTACCAACTATGGTCGGACATTCACACCTTCTTACAGCGGAACACCTCCACTCCCTCTTTTGATGGTGTATGTTCGGGCAGTCAAACCTTTTCTTACCTGCTTTTTACAAACTATGGTCAGACATTCAACCCTTCTTGGAGCCGAACACATCCACTCCTGCTTTTGATTATGTATAGTTGGGCATTCGCACCTTTTCTTACCCATTTTTCAGTAATTATGGGTGTACATTCACACCTTCTTGCAGCCGAACACCTCCGCTCCCTCTTTTGATCATACATTTTCGGGCATTCGCACCTTTTCTTACCCGCTTTTTACAAACCATGGTTGGACTTTCACAACTTCTTGTAGCCGAACAACTACGCTCCCCCTATTGATTGTGTACAGTCGGGTATTTTAACCTTTTCTTACCCACTTTTTACCAACTATGGTCGGACATTCACACCTTCTTACAGCGGAACACCTCCGCTCCCTCTTTTGATGGTGTATGTTTGGGCATTCGAACCTTTTCTTACCCGCTTTTTACAAACTATGGTCAGACGTTCAAACCTTCTTGTAGCCGAACATATCCACTCCTGCTTTTGATGATGTATGGTTGGGCATTCAAACCTACTTTTTGCCCGCTTTTCATTAATTTTGGGTGGACATTCACACCTTGTCACAGCCAAACACCTCCGCTCCCTGTTTTGATCATGTATGGTTGCACATTCGCACCTTTTCTCACCCGCTTTTTGCAAACTATGGTCGGCTGTTCACAGCTTCCTCTCCACCATACTTGTATGGTGGGATGTTCACACCCAGTTGCATCCGAAGACCTCCGCCCCCACTTTTGTTGATATTTAGTTGGTCATTCGCAGCTTACCCGCTTTTGGCAAACTATGGCCTTCTTGCAGCCAAACACCTCTGATCTCGCTTTTGATAATGTAAGGTTGGGCATTCAGACCTTGCTTCACCTGCTTTTCACCAAATATAGTCGAACATTCACACCTTCTTGCAGCCGAACACTTCCGCTCCACCTTTTAGTGTTCTATCACACCTTTTTTTCACCGAATTTTATAGATTATGGTTGGAAATTCTCAACCACTCTCATCCGAAGACCTCTCCTCCCGCTTTTGTTAATATATTTGAACTTTAGTGAGACATTCACACCTTCTTGCAGCTGAACCACCTCCGCTCCCTGTTTTGATCATGTATGGTCTGGCAATACTACCTTTTCTTACCCGTTTGTGAGTAATTATGGCTGGACATTCACACCTACTTGCAGCCGAACACCACCTCTCTCGCTTTTGATGATGTATGGACCGGCATTCTTACCTTTTCTAACACATTTTTCAGAAATTACGGTCGGAGATTCACACCTACTCACAGCCGAACAACTCCGCTCCCGCATTTGATGGTGTGCAGTCGGACATTCTCACCCTTTCTCATCAGCTTTTTGCAAATTATGATCTGACATTCACACCTGCTTTTGATAATGTATGGTTTGGCATTCGCACCTTTTCTTACCCATTTGTCAGGAATAAAGGGTGGACATTCACACCTTCTTGCAGCTGAACACCTCCTCTCCCACTTATGATCATGTGCGGTTTGATTTTCGAAAATTTTCTTTCATGTTTTCTAGCAATTATTGATGGACATTTAGACCTTCTTGCAGCTGAACACCTCCGCTCCTGCTTTTGATCATACCTTGTCAGGCATTCGCACCATGTCTTACCCGCTTTTTACAAACTTTAGTCGAACATTTACACCTTTTTGCAGCCGAACACCACCTCTCTCGCTTTTGATGATGTATGGTCCGGCATTCTTTCCTTTTCTAACACATTTTTCAGCAATTATGGTCGGACATTCACACCTACTCAGAGCCGAACACCTCCGCTCCCGCATTTGATGGTGTATAGTCGGGCATTCTCACCCTTTCTCATCAGCTTTTTGCAAATTATGATCTGACATTCACACCTGCTTTTGATAATGTATGGTTGGGCATTCGCACCTTTTTTTACCCATTTTTCAGGAATTATGGGTGGACATTCACACCTTCTTGCAGCTGAACACCTCCTCTCCTTCTTATGATCATGTGCGGATGATATTCGAAAATTTTCTTTCATGTTTTAAAGCAATTATTGATGGACATTCAGACCTTCTTGCAGCTGAACCACTCTGCTCCCGCTTTTGATGGTGTATAGTCGGGCTTTCGAAACTTTCCTTCCCGGTTTATACAAATTATGGTTGGACATTCAGACCTTCTTGCAGCCGAACACCTCTGCTCCCTCTTTTGATCATACATTGTCGGGCATTAGCACCTTTTCTTACCCGCTTTTTACAAACCATAGTCGGACTTTCACATCTTTTAGTAGCCGAACAACTCCGCTCCCGCTATTGATTGTGTACAGTCGGGTATTTTAACCTTTTCTTACCCGCTTTTTACCAACTATGGTCGGACATTCACACCTTCTTACAGCGGAACACCTCCGCTCCCTCTTTTGATGGTGTATGTTCGGGCAGTCAAACCTTTTCTTACCTGCTTTTTACAAACTATGGTCAGACATTCAACCCTTCTTGGAGCCGAACACATCCACTCCTGCTTTTGATTATGTATATTTGGGCATTTGCACCTTTTCTTACCCATTTTTCAGTAATTATGGGTGTACATTCACACCTTCTTGCAGCCAAACACCTCCGCTCCCTCTTTTGATCATACATTTTCGGGCATTCGCACCTTTTCTTACCCGCTTTTTATAAACCATGGTCGGACTTTCACACCTTTTAGTAGCCGAACAACTCCGCACCCGCTACTGATTGTGTACAGTCGGGTATTTTAACCTTTTCTTACCCGTTTTTTACCAACTATGGTCGGACATTCACACCTTCTTACAGCGGAACACCTCCGCTCCCTCCTTTGATGGTGTATGTTCGGGCATTCGAACCTTTTCTTACCCGCTTTTTACAAACTATGGTCAGACGTTCAAACCTTCTTGTAGCCGAAAACCTCTGCTCCCTCTTTTGATTATACATTGTCAGGCATTCGCACCTTATCGTACCCGCTTTTTACAAACTATAGTCAGACATTCACACCTTGGTGCTGAACCACCTCAGCTCCCTGTTTTGATCATGTATGGTCTGGCAATACTACCTTTTCTTACCCGTTTGTGAGTAATTATGGCTGGACATTCACACCTACTTGCAGTCGAACAGCTCTGCTCCCGCTTTTGATTTTGTTTGGTTGGATATTCGAACCTTTTCTTAACTGCTTTTTACAAACTTTGGTCGGACGTTCACACCTTCTTGCAGCCGAACACCTCCGCTTCCGCTTTTGATGGTATATATTCGGGCATTCGAACCTTTTCTTAGCAGCTTTTTACAAACCATGGTTGGACTTTCACACCTTCTTGTAGCCGAACAACTCCGCTCCCGCTATTGATTGTGTACAGTCGGGTATTTTAACCTTTTCTTACCCGCTTTTTACCAACTATGGTCGGACATTCACACCGTCTTACAGCGGAACACCTCCGCTCACGCTTTTGATGGTGTATTGTCAGGCATTTGAACCTTTTCTTACCCGCTTTTTACAAACTATGGTCTGACATTCAAACCTTCTTGTAGCCAAAAACCTCCGCTCCCTCTTTTGAATATACATTGTCGGGCATTCGCACCTTTTCTTACCCGTTTTTTACAAACCATGGTCGGACTTTCAAACCTTCTTGTAGCCCAACACATCCACTCCTGCTTTTGATGATGTATGTTTGGGCATTCGCACCTTTTCTTACCCATTTTTCAGTAATTATGGGTGGACATTCACACCTTCTTACAGCTGAACACCTCCTCTCCCGCTTATGATGGTGTATAGTCGGGCTTTCAAGCCTTTTCTTACCCGGTTTTTACAAATTATAGTTGGACATTCAGACCTTCTTACAGCCGAAAACCTCCACTCCCTCTTTTGATCATACATTGTCGGGCATTAGCACCTTTTCTTACCCGCTTTTTACAAACCATAGTCGGACTTTCACATCTTTTAGTAGCCGAACAACTCCGCTCCCGCTATTGATTGTGTACAGTCGGGTATTTTAACCTTTTCTTACCCGCTTTTTACCAACTATGGTCGGACATTCACACCTTCTTACAGCGGAACACCTCCGCTCCCTCTTTTGATGGTGTATGTTCGGGCAGTCAAACCTTTTCTTACCTGCTTTTTACAAACTATGGTCAGACATTCAACCCTTCTTGGAGCCGAACACATCCACTCCTGCTTTTGATTATGTATAGTTGGGCATTCGCACCTTTTCTTACCCATTTTTCAGTAATTATGGGTGTACATTCACACCTTCTTGCAGCCGAACACCTCCGCTCCCTCTTTTGATCATACATTTTCGGGCATTCGCACCTTTTCTTACCCGCTTTTTACAAACCATGGTTGGACTTTCACAACTTCTTGTAGCCGAACAACTACGCTCCCCCTATTGATTGTGTACAGTCGGGTATTTTAACCTTTTCTTACCCACTTTTTACCAACTATGGTCGGACATTCACACCGTCTTACAGCGGAACACCTCCGCTCACGCTTTTGATGGTGTATTGTCAGGCATTTGAACCTTTTCTTACCCGCTTTTTACAAACTATGGTCTGACATTCAAACCTTCTTGTAGCCAAAAACCTCCGCTCCCTCTTTTGAAT
This sequence comes from Leuresthes tenuis, assembly GCF_036924035.1. Taxonomy (NCBI): domain Eukaryota; kingdom Metazoa; phylum Chordata; class Actinopteri; order Atheriniformes; family Atherinopsidae; genus Leuresthes; species Leuresthes tenuis. Next base: position 144,599 of record NW_027325455.1, on the reverse strand, counting down.
ATACATTGTCGGGCATTCGCACCTTTTCTTACCCGTTTTTTACAAACCATGGTCGGACTTTCAAACCTTCTTGTAGCCCAACACATCCACTCCTGCTTTTGATGATGTATGTTTGGGCATTCGCACCTTTTCTTACCCATTTTTCAGTAATTATGGGTGGACATTCACACCTTCTTACAGCTGAACACCTCCTCTCCCGCTTATGATGGTGTATAGTCGGGCTTTCAAGCCTTTTCTTACCCGGTTTTTACAAATTATAGTTGGACATTCAGACCTTCTTACAGCCGAAAACCTCCACTCCCTCTTTTGATCATACATTGTCGGGCATTAGCACCTTTTCTTACCCGCTTTTTACAAACCATAGTCGGACTTTCACATCTTTTAGTAGCCGAACAACTCCGCTCCCGCTATTGATTGTGTACAGTCGGGTATTTTAACCTTTTCTTACCCGCTTTTTACCAACTATGGTCGGACATTCACACCTTCTTACAGCGGAACACCTCCGCTCCCTCTTTTGATGGTGTATGTTCGGGCAGTCAAACCTTTTCTTACCTGCTTTTTACAAACTATGGTCAGACATTCAACCCTTCTTGGAGCCGAACACATCCACTCCTGCTTTTGATTATGTATAGTTGGGCATTCGCACCTTTTCTTACCCATTTTTCAGTAATTATGGGTGTACATTCACACCTTCTTGCAGCCGAACACCTCCGCTCCCTCTTTTGATCATACATTTTCGGGCATTCGCACCTTTTCTTACCCGCTTTTTACAAACCATGGTTGGACTTTCACACCTTTTAGTAGCCGAACAACTCCGCACCCGCTACTGATTGTGTACAGTCGGGTATTTTAACCTTTTCTTACCCGTTTTTTACCAACTATGGTCGGACATTCACACCTTCTTACTGCGGAACACCTCCGCTCCCTCCTTTGATGGTGTATGTTCGGGCATTCGAACCTTTTCTTACCCGCTTTTTACAAACTATGGTCAGACGTTCAAACCTTCTTGTAGCTGAACATATCCACTCTTGCTTTTGATGATGTATGGTTGGGCATTCGAACCTACTTGTTGCCCGCTTTTCATTAATTATGGGTGGACATTCACACCTTGTCTCAGCCAAACACCTCCGCTCCCTGTTTTGATCATGTATGGTTTGACATTCGCACCTTTGCTTACCTTCTTTTTATACTGATTGCTCAAGATTAAGTTGTTCTTTCTCAAACTACAAAAATTTTTTAATTGTTGAAACTTGATTTGAAGTGGATAAATAAGGAAGACAAACAGTTTTAAGTCAGGCTGATAGCAATTAATTTTATAGCAAAATCTGTATTTCGTCATTTGTCGAGAGATGCTTATTGCTGAAGAAGTTCTTTCTCATTCTACAAAGTACAACGTTGTTTATCATTGAAACTTGATTAGACATGAATAAATATGAAGGACAAAGCAGTCTTAACTTGGTTTGAGTTAAGGAATTCGTTTTATAGGAGAATCCGAATTCGTGCATAACTCGTAAAATAGAGCTTATTTTCGGATTCCTAAAGAATGAGTCTGGTTCTTTCTCATAATACAAAGTTTGTTGTTTATTGTTGAAACTTCATCAGACCGTTAGATATAGTCGGACTCACCTCGACGCACGGCTTGGGATCTGGAACCAGTACTCTTGAGAGGGGTTGGACTCTCTTCCACTCTGGAGTTGCCCGTGGTGAGAGGCGCAGAGCAGGTGTGGGCATACTTATTGCCCCCCCGGCTGTGTGCCAGTACATTGGGGTTTACCCCAGTGAACGAGAGGGTAGCCTCCCTCCGCCTTGGGTGAGGGGGGCGAGTCCTGACTGTTGTTTGTGCCTATGCGCCAAACAGCAGTTCAGAGTACCTACTCTTTTTGGAGTCTCTGGGGGAGGCACTGGAGAATGCTCCTTCCGGAGACTCCCTCATTCTGCTGGGGGACTTCAATGCTCACGTGGGCAATGACAGTGAGACCTGGAGGGGTGTGATTGGGAGGAACGGCCCCCCCGATCTGAATCAGAGTGGTGTTATGTTGTTGGACTTCTCTGCCAGTCATAGACTGTCCATAACGAACACCATGTTCAGGCATAAGGGTGTCCATATGTGCACTTGGCACCAGGACACCCTTGGCCGCAGTTCGATGATCGACTTTGTGGTTGTATCATCGGACTTGCGGCCGTATGTCCTGGACACTCGGGTGAAGAGAGGGGCGGAGCTGTCAACTGATCACCACCTGGTGGTGAGTTGGCTCCGCTGGTGGGGGAGAAAGAACCACACTTATGTTTGAGCAATACACTCCTTATGAGGAGTTATGCACGATTTAGGATTTTGTTGTAAAATCAATTCCTTCACTTAAACCAAGTTAAAACTGCTTTGTCCTTCTTATTTATCCACGTCTACGCTGGTTTCAAGTATAGACTTCTTTATATTACCTTCTATGAGAAAGAACCACACTTGTTCTTCTGGAATCCGAAATTCGCTTTATTTTAAGGAGATAGTCAAGATTTCAGATATTGCCATAAAATGAATTGCTTCACTCAAACCAAGTTAAAACTGCTTTGTCCTTCTTATTTATCCATGTCTAAGCTGGTTTCAAGTATAAACTTCTTTTTATAACCTTGTATGAGAAAGAGCCACACTTATGTTTTGAGCAATACACTCCTTATGAGGAGTTATGCACGATTCAGGATTTTGCTGTAAAATGAATTCCTTCACTTTTTTTCCCCTTGCTCTGTTCAGCATTATGGCAGCAGAATTGTGAATACTTTTATGCCAAACAGATTTTCTTTGCCAAGGGAAGTTTTACAAATGTAAAGCTCCCCTTGATGCCCATTTATTTATTTCTGTTTACAATATATAACATGTGATAGAACTGAACCGGAACGGGGGACAAGGAAAGAAGAAGAGGAAAGAAGAGGAAACAGAACAAAAATAGAAACAAAAACCAGACAACCAGCTGCTACACCTGTAAAAAAACAAAACAGACAATAACCCATGGTCTCTGTTGCGAATCCAGCCTTAGCGCCACCAGGAGCACCTGAAAGCAGACAAGCAGAGAAAAAAAACAAACAAACACACAAACAAACAAAAACAAGCACAAGTAGTGGCAATCGTATACAACTCAACTGTGGATATAGATGACCTGAGGCGACATGGTAATACATCAACTGCTACTGGACTAATGAAAGTGTGTTGTGTGTGTGTGTGAGAACATGCAACACCCATGGCACAGGACCTACATGATAACCGTGCTTAGTTATGAGTGTATAAGTATACACGGCCACAATCCACAGCCCCCCCAAGCAATCAGAAGCAGGCAGAGAGGGCCACAAGACCCAGGCCACCAGCAGCCCCCACGGAGCACAGAACCCAGGATGACCACCACAGAGAAAACCACGCATACACCCAGTAGACAGCAGAGGAAGCCCCCGGACAGAGCCCCCATAAGCATAGGGCAGAGGCCCCCCGGGAGCCAGTGGCAATAGCCCACCGACCCCACCAGGCCCCAGCCGCCCAGACATGGGCCGTGCAGAGAGGCCCCAGGAGCCCGAGCGCCCCAAAACCCACCGTTAGAGGCCACACCCAATACCCGGGAGGGCCAAGCGCCCCAGACAGCCACACAGTGGGTCAGCGCCTGCTCCAGCGCCCCTGGCCAAGTGCCCTGGGAGTCAATACGTGCCCACAGGTGGGTGAGGTCGCGAGCAGTGGGGAGAGGCAACGCCGCCCCCCCATTGGGAGAAGCACAGGAAGGCCAGGCGACAGCAAGTCCCAGACCCAGGCCCAATCATCACCACACACACTTTCACGTCCCATACATCCACACGTCCTCCCTCCCTTGACTCCGCTGGGGTGTAGCGCAGCGGGCACACCAGGGGGCCAGCAGCCCCCAAGCCACCACAGAACCTGAACCAGCAGAATAATGAATTCCTCCTGGCCACTCCTGCCCGAGCAGCAACCAGGAAGCAGGGGTGTGAGAAGACCCCTCCCCTCACCCTTCTGGCTCTTAAATATTTTCTAATAGTGAGCGATTAAAATTGAGGGGCAGCCAACCTTGTAGAACTGGGAGCGCGGCCCTCTGGGCAGCCTACATACCCAAAGAGCCCCGCCCACCAGATGCCATTCACTGCAACCACCCGCCAAGACCTAATGTGTGTGTGTGTGTGTTTGATAAGTAATGATGTCTAAGGTGTAATTAAAACAGGGGCGGGAACTGCAGAGTGCAGCCAAGGGGACCTACGTGGCCCCATCCACTACAACCCACAGAACACACACGCCCCCAAAACCCTTCATGTGTGAGTGTGTGCTGTGTACAGGAGCCAAAAGGGAGAGGGGTATAGGGATATACACCGGGGCAGCTACTCTCCCCGGAGAAGGCAGCCAGGGACTGGCTGCAATAGGCACCCCTGCTACCTGGGACCCAACACAGGGCAGGAGGGCCTGATGTCCACCAGGCTCGGGGCCTGCAGCGACCATATTCCGGGAGCTACTGTACCCCCAGAAGGTACCCACCCCGCCCCACCCCACTCAACCCAACCCCACCCCACCCCGGAGGACCTCTACAAACAAACAAACAAACAACAACAAACAAACCACCCGGTCACACCAGACGCAGCATCCCGGGCCTGAGACCCACCATCACCCAGCCCCCCCCCCACCACCACCACCACCACCACCGCACGCCCCAACACCCAAAAGATAAAGATAACAACCACCTGCGGACACCCTGGAGGTCCCAGAGCAACAAGCCTGGCACCAGGACCTGCACCAACCCACCCATACTGTGGCATGTCCAGGGCAACCCAGCCCCCCCGGGCGCAAGGCATCGCTCAGCCACCAGGGCCCAGGCCCAGCACCACCACTCACGCCAGAGTGTCAGATCATAATTTTCTAAAAGCTGATGAGAAAGGGTGAGAATGCCCGACTATACACCATCAAATGCGGTAGCGGAGTTGTTCGGCTGTGAGTAGGTGTGAATGTCCGACCATAATTGCTGAAAAATGTGTTAGAAAAGGTAAGAATGCCGGTCCATACATCATCAAAAGCGGGAGAGGTGGTGTTCGGCTGCAAGTAGGTGTGAATATCCAGCCATAATTACTCACAAACGGGTAAGAAAAGGTAGTATTTCCAGACCATACATGTTCAAAACAGGGAGCGGAGGTTGTTCAGCTGCAAGAAGGTGTGAATGTCCGACTAAAGTTTGTAAAAAGCGGGTAAGACAAGGTGAAAAAGCCCGACAATGTATGATCAAAAGAGGGAGCGGAGGTGTTCAGCTGCAAGGTCTAAATGTCCATCAATAATTGCTAGAAAACATGAAAGAAAATTTTCGAAAATCAAACCGCACATGATCATAAGTGGGAGAGGAGGTGTTCAGCTGCAAGAAGGTGTGAATGTCCCTCCATAATTCCTGAAAAAAGGGTAGAAAAAGGTGCGAATGCCCAACCATACATTATCAAAAGCAGGTGTGAATGTCAGATCATAATTTGCAAAAAGCTGATGAGAAAGGATGAGAATGCCCGACTATACAACATCAAATGCGGGAGCGGAGGTGTTCGGCTCTGAGTAGGTGTGAATGTCCGATCATAATTGCTGAAAAATGTGTTAGAAAAGGTAAGAATGCCGGACCATACATCAGCAAAAGCGGTAGAGGTGGTGTTCGGCTGCAAAAAGGTGTGAATGTTCGACTAAAGTTTGTAAAAAGCGGGTAAGACAAGGTGCGAATGCTTGACAATGTATGATCAAAAGCAGGAGCGGAGGTGTTCAGCTGCAAGAAGGTCTAAATGTCCATCAATAATTGCTTGAAAACATGAAAGAAAATTTTCGAAAATCAAACCGCACATGATCATAAGTGGGAGAGGAGGTGTTCAGCTGCAAGAAGGTGTGAATGTCCACCCATAATTCCTGAAAAATGGGTAAAAAAAAGGTGCGAATGCCCAACTATACATTATCAAAAGCAGGAGTGGATGTGTTCAGCTAAAAGAAGGTTTGAACGTCCGACCAAAGTTTGTAAAAAGCAGTTAAGAAAAGGTTCGAATAACCAACCTAACATAATCAAAAGCGGGAGTAGAGCTGTTCGACTGCAAGTAGGTGTGAATGTCAGATCATAATTTGCAAAAAGCTGATGAGAAGGGGTGAGAATGCCCGACTATACACCATCAAATGCGGGAGCTGTGAGTAGGGGTGAATGTCCGACCATAATTGCTGAAAAATTTGTTAGAAAAGACTAGAATGCCGGACCATTCATCATCAATAGCGGGAGAAGTGGTGTTCGGCTGCAAGTAGGTGTCAATGTCCAGCCATAATTACTCACAACCGGGTAAGAAAAGGTAGTATTGCCAGACCATACATGATCAAAAGAGGGAACGGAGGTGGTTCAGCTGCAAGGTGTGAATTTCTGACTAAAGTTTGTAAAAAGCGGGTAAGACAAGGTGCGAATGCCCGACAATGTATGATGTATGATCAAAAGAGGGAGCGGAGGAGTTCGGCTTTAAGAAGGTCTGAATGTCCAACCATAATTTGTAAAAACTGGGGAAGAAAAGGCTTGAAAGCCCGACTATACACCATCAAAAGCGGGAGCGGAGGTGTTCGACTGCAAGTAGGTGTGAATGTCAGATCATAATTTGCAAAAAGCTGAAGAGAAAGGGTGAGAATGCCCGACTATACACCATCAAATGCGGTAGCGGAGTTGTTACATGATCAAAACAGGAAGCAGAGGTGGTTCAGCTTCAAGAATGTGTGAATGTCCGACTAAAGTTAAAAATATTTTTAAAAAAGCGGGAGGAGAGGTCTTCGGATGAGAGTGGTTGAGAATTTACAACCATAATCTATAAAATGCGATGAAAAAAAAGGTGTGATAGAACACTAAAAGGTGGATCGGAAGTGTTCGGCTGCAAGAAGGTGTGAATGTCCGACTATATTTGGTGAAAATCAGGTGAAGCAAGGTCTGAATGCCCAACCTTACATCATCAAAAGCGAGATCAGAGGTGTTTGGCTGCAAGAAGGCCATAGTTTGCCAAAAGCGGGTAAGGTGCGAATGACCGACTAAATATCAACAAAAGTGGGGACGGAGGTCTTCGGATGCAAGTGGGTGTGAATATCCCACCATACTTATATGAGAGGAAGCTGTGAATGGCCGACCATAGTTTGCAAAACGCGGGTGAGAAAAGGTGCGAATGTCCAACCCTACATGATCAAAACAAGGAGCGTAGGTGTTTGGCTGCGACAAGGTGTGAATGTCCACCCATAATTAATAAAAAGCGGGCAACAAGAAGGTTCGAATGCCCAACCATACATCATCAAAAGCAGGAGTTGATGTGTTCGGCTACAAGAAGGTTTGAATATCCGACCATAGTTTGTAAAAAGCGGGTAAGAAAAGGTTTGAATGCCCGAACATACACCATCAAAGGAGGGAGCGGAGGTGTTCCGCTGTAAGAAGGTGTGAATGTCCGATCATAGATGTTAAAAAGCGGGTAAGAAAAGGTTAAAATACCCAACTGTATACAATCAATAGCGGGAAAGGATGTGTTCGGTTACAAGAAGGTGTGAAAGTCCGACCATGGTTTGTAAAAAGCGGGTAAGAAAAGATGCCAATGCCCGACAATGTATGATCAAAAGAGGGAGCGAAGGTTTTCGGCTTTCAGGTTTGAATGTCCGACCATAGTTTGTAAAAAGCGGGTAAGAAAAGGTTCGAATGCCCGAAAATACAACATCAAAAGCGGGAGCGGAGGTGTTCCGCTGTAAGACGGTGTGAATGTCCGACCATAGATGGTAAAAAGCGGGTAAGAAAAGGTTAAAATACCCGACTGTACACAATCAATAACGGGAGCGGAGTTGTTCGGCTACAAGAAGGTGTGAACGTCCGACCAAAGTTTGTAAAAAGCAGTTAAGAAAAGGTTAGATCGCCTTCAACAAAGAACACCATTGGACTTTGCAGTAGAAGAAGTTGAAATCGATCTCGATATTGATAAATATGAAGGACAAAGCAGTTTCCACTTGGTTTGAGTGAAGAAATTAATTTTATAGCAAAATCCGTAATCACGCATAACTCCTCCAAAGGAACGTATTGCTCAACCAAAGGGATGCTTCTTTCTTATTCAGGGTAATATGAGGAACTTTATGCTTGATACATTTTTAGACATGGATAACTATGAAGGACAAAGCAATTCATTTTATAGGAAAATCCGAAATCGTGCAGAACTCATGAAAATAAGCTTATTCTCGGATTCCTGATCCTTCAGTGTTTCTCTTTCTTCTACTGCAAAATCCAATGTTGTTCTTTGTTGAAGTCGATCTAGACATTGATAAACATGAAGGACAAAGCAGTTTTAACTTGGTTTGAGCGAAGGAATTCATTTTATACATAAAATCCCAAATCATGCAGAACGTATGAAAAGAAGCTTATTCTCGGATTCCTGATCCTTCAGTGTTAGTCTTTCTTCTACTGCAAAATCCAATGTTGTTCTTTGTTGAAGTCGATCTAGACATTGATAAATATGAAGGACAAAGCAGTTTTAACATAGTTTGAGTGAAGGAAATCATTTTATAGCAAAATCCCAAATCTGGTAGAACGTATGATAAGAAGCTTATTCTCGGATTCCTGAACCTTCAGTGTTGCTCTTTCTTCTACTGCAAAATACAATGTTGTTCTTTGTTGAAGTCGATCTAGACATTGATAAAATGAAGTTAAAAGCAGTTTTAACAGTTTGAGTGAAGGAATTCATTTTATACATAAAATTCCAAATCATAAAGAACGTATGAAAAGAGGCTTATTCTCGGATTCCTGATCCTTCAGTGTTGCTCTTTCTTCTACTGCAAAATACAATGTTGTTCTTTGTTGAAGTCGATCTAGACATTGATAAATATGAAGTTAAAAGTAGTTTTAACATAGTTTGAGTGAAGAAATTCATTAGTAAAATCCGAAATCGTGCGGAACTCATGAAAATAAGCTTATTCTCGGATTCCTACCACTTTTGATTTGCTCTTTCTTTTACTGCAAAGTACAACGTTGTTTTTTTTTTTGTTTAAATCTATCTAGACATTGATAAATATGAACGTAAAAGCCGTTTTAACATAGTTTGAGTGAAGGAATTAATTTTATAGATAAAATCCCAAATCATGCCGAACTCCTCAAAAGGGGCTTATGGCTTAATCACAAGTGTGGTTCTTTCTCATCCAGGGTAATATGAGGAAGTTTATGATTGAAATATATGTAGAAATGGGTACATATGAAGGACAAAGCAGTTTTAACATAGTTTGAGTGAAGGAATTCATTTTAAAACAAAATCCCAACAAATGAAGAACTCACGAAAAGCTTATTCTCGGATTCCTGAAACTTTAGATTTGCTCTTCCTTTTACTGCAAAGTACAACGTTGTTTTTTGTTGAAATCTATCTAGACATTGATAAATACCGGCCGAACATCTCTGCTGCCGCTTTTGACATTTTATGGTTTGGCATTCTTACCTTTTCTTACCCGCTTTTTACAAATTTTGATCTGACATTCACACCTACTTGCAGTCGAACACCTTCTCTCCCGCTTATGATCATGAGCGGTTTGACATTCGAAAATTTTCTTTCATGTTTTCTAGCAATTACTGATGGACATTCAGACCTTCTTGCAGCCGAACACCTCCGCTCCCGCTTTTGATGGTGTATATTCGGGCATACAAAACTTTTCTTACCCGCTTTTTACAAACCATGGTTGGACATTCACACTTTGTTGCTGAACTACTCCGCTCCCTCTTTTGATTGTATACAGTCGGGTATTTTCACCTTTTCTTACCAGCTTTTACCAACTACAGTCGGACATTCACACCTTCTTACAACGGAACACCTCCGCTCCCTCTTTTGATGGTGTATGTTCAGGCATTCGAACCTTTTCTTACCCGCCTTTTACAAACTATAGTCGGACATTCACACCTTCTTACAACGGAACACCTCCGCTCCCTCTTTTGATGGTGTATGTTCAGGCATTCGAACCTTTTCTTACCCGCCTTTTACAAACTATAGTCGGACATTCAAACCTTCTTGTATCCAAACACATCCCCTCCTGCTTTTGATGATGTATGGTTGGGAATTCGCACCTTTTCTTAACCATTTTTCAGTAATTATTGGTGGACATTCAGACCTTCTTGCAGCTGAACACCTCCGCTCTTGGTTTTGATGGTGTATAGTCGGGCTTTCGAGCCTTTTCTTCCCTGGTTTTTACAAATTATGGTTGGACATTCAGACCTTGCAGCCGAAAACCTATGCTCCCTCTTTTGATCATACATTGTCAGGCATTCGCACCTTGTCTTACCCGCTTTTTACAAACTTTAGTCAGACATTCACACCTTGCAGCTGAACCACCTCCGCTCCCTGTTTTGATCATGTATGGTCTGGCAATACTACCTTTTCTTACCCGTTTGTGAGTAATTATTGCTTGACATTCACACCTACTTGCAGCCGAACACCACTTCTCCCGCTTTTGATGATGTATGGTCCGGCATTCTAGTCTTTTCTAACACATATTTCAGTAATTATGGGTGGACATTAACACCTGCTTAAAGCTGAATAACTCCTCTCCCGCTTATGATCATATGCAGTTTGACATTCGAAAGTTTTCTTTCATGTTTTCTAGAAATTACTGATGGACATTCAGACCTTCTTGCAGCTGAACACCTCCACTCCCGCTTTTGATCGTGTATAGTCGGGCTTTCGAGTCTTTTCTTCCCCGGTTGTTACATATTATGGTTGGACATTCAGACCTTCTTGCAGCCGAAAACCTCCTCTCCCTCTTTTGATCATACAATGTTGGGCATTCACACCTTTTCTTACCCGCTTTTTACAAACCATGGTCGGACTTTCAAACCTTTTAGTAGCCGAACAACTCCACCCCCGCTATTGATTGTGTAAAGTCGGGTATTTTAACCTTTTCTTACCCGCTTTTTAAAAACTATGGTCGGACATTCACGCCTTCTTACAGCAGAACACCTCCGCTCCCTCTTTTAATGGTGTATGTTCGGGCTTTCGAACCTATTCTTACCCCCTTTTTACAAACTATTCTCGGAGATTCACACCTACTCACAGACGAACAACTCCGCTCCCGCATTTGTTGGTGTATAGTCGGGCATTCTCACCCTTTCTCATCAGCTTTTTTAAAATTATGATCTGACATTCACACCTACTTGCAGTCGAACAGCTCTGCTCCCGCTTTTGATTATGTTTGGTTAGATATTCGAAACTTTTCTTAACTGCTTTTTACAAACTTTGGTTGGACGTTCACACCTTCTTGCTGCCGAACACCTCCGCTTCCGCTTTTGATGGTGTATATTTGGGCATACAAACGTTTTCTTACCCGCTTTTTATAAACTTTAGTGGGATATTCACACCTTCTTGCAGCTGAACCACCTCCGTTCCCTGTTTTGATCATGTATGGTCTGGCAATACTGCCTTTTCTTACCCGTTTGTGAGTAATTATGGCTGGACATTCACACCTACTTGCAGCCGAACACCACCTCTCCCGCTTTTGATGATGTATGGACCGGCATTCTTACCTTTTCTAACACATTTTTCAGCAATTATGGTTGGAGATTCACACCTACTCACAGCCGAACAACTCCGCTCCCGCATTTGATGGTGTATAGTCGGGAATTCTCACCCTTTCTAATCAGCTTTTTGCAAATTATGATCTGACATTCACACCTACTTGCAGTCGAACAGCTCTGCTCCCGCTTTTGATTATGTTTGGTTGGATATTCGAACCTTTTCTTATCTGCTTTATAGAAACTTTGGACGGATGTTCACGTCTTCTTGAAGCCGAACACCTCCGCTTCCGCTTTTTATGGTGTATATTCAGGCATACGAACCTTTTCTTACCCGCTTTTTACAAACCATGCTCGGACATTCACACTTTGTTGCTGAACTACTCCGCTCCCTCTTTTTATTGAGTACAGTCGGATATTTTCACCTCTTCTTACCAGCTTTTTACCAACTATGGTCGGACATTCCCACCTTCTTACAGCGGAACACCTCCGCTCCCTCTTTTGATGGTGTATGTTCGGGCATTCGAACCTTTTCTTACCCGCCTTTTACAAACTATGGTCGGACATTCAAACCTTCTTGTAGCTGAACACATCCGCTCCTGCTTTTGATGATGTATGGTTGGGCATTCGCACCTTTTCTTAACCATTTTTCAGTAATTATTGGTGGACATTCAGACCTTCTTGCAGCTGAACACCTCCGCTCTTGCTTTTGATGGTGTATAGTCGGGCTTTCGAGCCTTTTCTTCCCCGGTTTTTACAAATTATGGTTGGACATTCAGACCTTACAGCCGAAAACCTCCGCTCTCTCTTTTGATCATACATTGTCGGGCATTCGCACCTTGTCTTACCCGCTTTTTATAAACTTTAGTCGGACATTCACACCTTCTTGCAGCTGAAGCACCTCCGCTCCCTGTTTTGATCATGTATGGTCTGGCAATACTACCTTTTCTTATCCGTTTGTGAGTAATTATGGTTTGACATTCACACCTACTCACAGCCAAACAACTCCACTCCCGAATTTGATGGTGTATAGTCGGGCATTCTCACCCTTTCTCATTAGCTTTTTGCAAATTATGATCTGACATTCACACCTACTTGCAGTCGAACAGTTCTGCTCCCGCTTTTGATTATGTTTGGTTCGATATTCGAACCTTTTCTTAAATGCTTTTTACAAACTTTGGTTGGACGTTCACGTCTTCTTGAAGCCGAACACCTCCGCTTCCGCTTATGATGGTTTATATTCGGGCATACGGACCTTTTCTTACCCGCTTTTTACAAACCATGGTCGGACTTTCACACCTTCCTGTAGCTGAACATCTCCGCTCCCTCTTTTGATTGTGTACAGTCGGGAATTTTAACCTTTTCTTACCCACTTTTTACCAACTATGGTCGGACAGTCACACCTTATTACAGCGGAACACCTCCGCTCCCTCTTTTGATGGTGTATGTTCGAGCATTCGAAGCTTTTCTTACCCGCCTTTTAGAAACTATAGTCGGACATTCAAACCTTCTTGTAGCCAAACACATCCCCTCCTGCTTTTGATGATGTATGGTTGGGAATTCGCACCTTTTCTTACCCATTTTTCAGTAATTATTGGTGGACATTCAGACCTTGCAGCTGAACACCTCCGCTCCCTCTTTTGATCATACATTGTCGGGCATTCGCACCTTGTCTTACCCGCTTTTTATAAACTTTAGTCGGACATTCACACCTTGCAGCTGAACCACCTCCGCTCCCTGTTTTGATCATGTATGGTCTGGCAATACTACCTTTTCTTACCCGTTTGTGAGTAATTATGGCTGGACATTCACACCTACTTGCAGCCCAACACCACTTCTCCCGCTTTTTATGATGTATGGTCCGGCATTCTAGTCTTTTCTAACACATTTTTTAGTAATTATGGGTGGACATTAACACCTGCTTGCAGCTGAAAAACTCTTCTCCCCCTTACGATCATATTCAGTTTGACATTCGAAAATTTTCTTTCATGTTTTCTAGAAATTACTGATGGACATTCAGACCTTCTTGCAGCTGAACACCTCCGCTCCCGCTTTTGATCGTGTATAGTCGGGCTGTCGAGCCTTTTCTTCCCCGGTTGTTACATATTATGGTTGGACATTCAGACCTTCTTGCAGCCGAACACATCCACTCCTGCTTTTGATGATGTATGGTTGGCTATTCACAACTTTTCTTAACCATTTTTCAGTAATTATTGGTGGACATTCAGACCTTCTTGCAGCTGAACACCTCCGCTCTTGCTTTTGATGGTGTATAGTCGGGCTTTCGAGCCTTTTCTTCCCCGGTTTTTACAAATTATGGTTGGACATTCAGACATTCTTGCAGCCAAAAACCTCTGCTCCCTCTTTTGATCATACATTGTCGGGCATTCGCACCTTTTCTTACCCGCTTTTTACAAGCCATGGTCGGACTTTCACACCTTTTAGTAGCCGAACAACTCCGCTCCCGTTATTGATTGTGTACAGTTGGGTATTTTAACCTTTTCTTACCCGCTTTTTATCAACTATGGTCGGACATTCACACCTTCTTACAGCGGAACACCTCCGCTCCCTCTTTTGATGGTGTATATTCGGGCATTCGAACCTTTTCTTTCCTGCTTTTTATAAACTATGGTCAGACATTCACACCTTCTTGTAGCCGAACACATCCACTGCTGCTTTTGATGATGTATGGTTGGGCATTCGAACCTACTTGTTTCCCGCTTTTTATTAATTATGGGTGGACATTCACACCTTGTCGCAGCCAAACACCTACGCTAACTGTTTTGATCATGTATGGTTTGACATTCGCACCTTTTCTCACCCGCTTTTTACTATGGTCGGCCATTCACAGCTTCCTCTCATATAAGTATGGTGGGATATTCACACCCACTTGCATCCGAAGACCTCCGTCCCCACTTTTGTTGATATTTAGTCGGTCATTCGCACCTTACCCGCTTTTGGCAAACTATGGCCTTCTTGCAGCCAAACACCTCTGATCTCGCTTTTGATGATGTAAGGTTGGGCATTCAGACCTTGCTTCACCTGCTTTTCACCAAATATAGTCGGACATTCACACCTTCTTGCAGCGGAACACTTCCGCTCCACCTTTTAGTGTTCTATGGGGTATTCACACCTTTTTTTCACCGTATTTTATAGATTATGGTTGGAAATTCTCACCCACTCTCATCCGAACACCTCTCCTCCCGCTTTTGTTAATATATAGTCGGGCATTCGAACCTTTTCTTACCCGCTTTTTACAAATTATGGTCGAACATTCACACCTACTTGCAGCCGAATACTTCCGCTCCACCTTTTAGTGATGTATGGTTGGCATTTGCATCTTTTCTTACCCTCTTTTTATACTGATTGCTGAAGATTAAGTTGTTCTTTCTCAAACTACAAAATTTTTTTAATTGTTGAAACTTGATTTGAAGTGGATAAGTAAGGAGGACAAACAGTTTTAAGTCAGGGTGATAGAAGGAATTAATTTTATAGCAAAATCTGTATTTCATCATATGTCGAGAGATGCTTATTGCTGAAGAAGTTCTTTCTCATTCTACAAAGTGCAACGTTGTTTATCGTTGAAACTTGATTAGACATGAATAAATATGAAGGACAAAGCAGTCTTAACTTGGTTTGAGTTAAGGAATTCGTTTTATATGGAGAATCTGAATTTGTGCATAACTCGTAAAATAGAGCTTATTTTTGGATTCCTGAAGAATGAGTCTGGTTCTTTCTCATAATACAAAGAAGTGAAGAAATAAGGACAAACCGTTTTACGTCAGTTTGATAGAAGGATTTCATTTTATAGCAAAATCTGTATTCCTTCATATCTCCTCGAGAGAAGCTTATTGCTAAAAATTAGGTCTGGTTCTTTTTCATACTACAAAATACAGTGTTGTTTATTGTTGAAACTAGATTAGAAGTAGATAAATATGAAGGACAAAGCAGTTTGAACTTGGTTTGAGAGAAGGAATTAATTTTATTGCAAAATCCAAATTCATGCATAACTCGTCAAATAGATAATGATGTGTCGTTCGTGAGCGATTCGTTCGATATGAACTAATTTTTTATATGACTTGGGAGTAACGAGTTGTCTCAGTGAGTGATTCGTTCATTTTCATGCAGTACCCTTACTCACCACATGGCAGGCGACAGCTTCATAAGCTCAGTCAGCAGGACAGGAAACAGTATTGATTCGTTCACGACTCAACTCCTCGGGTGACGGGTCCTCGCACAGGAAACAGTATTGATTCGTTCATGACTCAACTCCTCGGCTGACGGGTCCTCGCACAGGAAACGGTATTGATTCGTTTACGACTAAACTCCTTGGGTCTTCGTTCATTTCTCACGTTTCAAATTCTACGTTTCATTTGACAGGCTGAAGAGCAGTAGGCACAACAGTTTGTCCACAAACCGGATCATTAATCTCATAGACTATTCTAGCATCAACAACTTGGAAACCACAATCGACTCTCTAGATGCAGAAAAAGCATTTGATCGAGTGAACTGGAAATTTTTATTCGCAGCATTAAACAAATTCGGGTTTGGGTCACACTTCATCAACTGGATAAGGATATTATATAGCTCCCCAAATGCAAGTGTCAGGACAAATGATCAAACTTCTCCAAGCTTCAGTCTGCAGAGAGGTACAAGACAGGGTTGCCCACTTTCTCCCTCACTTTTTGCTATTTTCATCAAACCTTTAGCAGCTTCTATCAGACAAGATAGAAATATTAAAGGCATCCAATCCCAAAATATTAAGCATAAAATAAGTCTTTATGCTGATGATGTATTACTTTTCCTTCAGAACTCACAGACGTCTCTCACTCACACGATCACACTCATAAATAAATTCTCAGCACTTTCTGACTACTCTATCAACTGGTCTAAGACCACAGTTCTGCCCATTAACTGCAGGGTCCAGAATATACCTGCGATCACTTTATAGTCAGGAAATATTAGATATTTAGGCATAAACATTTCCTCCAGGCTCTCAGAGTTAACAAAGCTAAATTATGTGCAATTATTAAAGACTTATTAAAGAAAGTAGAGGACGATCTCTCTCGTTGGAAGTCCTTACCTATATCACTTATGGGGAGAGTTACAACCATTAAAATGATGATACTACCAAAAGTTAACTATTTGTTCTCAATGATCCCCATAAAACCATCTGCTACTTGGTTTAAGTCACTAGATTTATGCATCTCCAAATTTCTGTGGAAAAACAAACCACCACGTATTAGTTTAAAAACCCTACAGAAGACCAAGGACTGTGGTGG
Organism: Leuresthes tenuis; assembly: GCF_036924035.1. Lineage (NCBI taxonomy): Eukaryota > Metazoa > Chordata > Actinopteri > Atheriniformes > Atherinopsidae > Leuresthes > Leuresthes tenuis. The sequence continues at coordinate 127,795 of NW_027325455.1, read as the reverse complement.
ATTAGATTTACCTCATTTTCAGCACTATTCCTTACCCAATAGGTTACAGTATATATCAAAATGGTTTAAACCTAGCCCAATAGATGAACCATGGATAAATATAGAACAAGCATTGTGTGATAATCTGGAAATCTCTGACCTGCCACTTATTAGTCAAAACGTAAAAAATCACAAATGTTTCAAAAGCATTAACATCATCACCTCTCTGACAGCCTGGTTGGAATTTCTTAAAATAACAAAGTCCTCACTTGTCCCGTGTAAGCTTACACCCATCTGGAACAATCCTCACATAATGCGAAACAAAAAAATGCTAAACTTTCCTCTGTGGAAGATCAAAGGAATCAAACATCTGGAACATATAATCGAAAATGGAAATTTTATTTCATTTGATGAGCTCATATCACAACATGAGATAAGCAGCAATAAATTCCTAGAATATCAACAACTTAAGTCTATAATAACAAAGAAATATATCCTCCACCAACCAGACTTACAACTCCCGACTAGGGTAGCAGAATTTCTAAGCATCTGCACGCCAAAACTACTATCAAAAATATATAAATTACTGTCTAAGATAGATGACACAATGTCTCTTCCATCCTCAAAATGGGAGGCAGATTTATCCATCAGTTCTAGTCATAGCTTCTGGCCACAAATATGTTTGAACACCTTCAGAATGACTCGAAATCCTAATTTACAGCTCATACAATACAAAATCCTTCATAGAACACACTATACAGGACAAAGGATGTTCAGGATGGGTCTAACACACTCAAACATCTGCTCACATTGCACAGATAACACACCTGATGATTATGCACACGCTTTGTGGTTTTGTGCGCCTGTCCAGAAGTTCTGGCTTGAAGTCTGTGAGGACCTATCAACATGGCTAAAGTGTAGCATCCCTGCATGCCCCACACTGTGCATACTGGGTGACTTAGACAACATCAACATGGAAATTAACTCAGCACACATGGTTCTCACAGTGTTATGTATCGCAAAGAAAACTATTCTCATGAACTGGAAAGCGAAAAACAATATGTGTATTAACCAATTTAGAAATTTTCTTTTAGATTATATTAGCATGGAAACAATGTCTGCCTCCTCAAAACATCAATTGGCTGAATTTCATTCTCTCTGGTCCCCTCTGATTAGCTTTATCACATAGTGGTGGTGGTTGGTTGCTGTCCCGTCGCTCTGGGCGGTTGGGTGTGTGCTGGGGGGGGGCTGTGTGGCTTCGGGCGTCTGGTGGTCTCTCGGGTCGTGGGGACCGGGTTGGTCATTGCTGGGGGGGACTGTGTGTCGGGCTTGAAGGGCAGTTTTGGGGGCTTGCGGGTGGGGCTGTCTTGCCGTGTGGGGCGGGGTCCCTTAGGGGCCTTGAGGTGGTGGCTGCTGGCTCTATGCCGGGTGGCCGGGCCGCTCTGGCGTGCGTGGTGGTGGGCCTGGGCCCTGGGCTGCTGCGACTGGTGTGACCGGGTGGTTTGTTTGTTTGTTTTTTGTTGTTGTTTGTTTGTTTTTTGTAGAGGTCCTCCAGGGTGGGGTTGGGTTGAGTGGGGTGGGGCGGGATGGGTACCTTCTGGGGGTAGAGTAGCTCCTGGAATATGGTCGCTGCAGGCCCCGAGCCTGGTGGACATCAGGCCTTCCTGCCCTGTGTTGGCTCCCAGGTAGCGGGGATGCCTATTGCAGCCAGTCCCTGGCTGCCCTCTCTGGGGGAGAGTAGCTCCCCCGGTGTATATCCCCATACCCCTCTCCCTTCTGGCTCCTGTACACAGCACACACTCACACATGAAGGGTTTTGGGGGCGTGTGTGTTCGGTGGTGTGTAGTGGATGGGGCCACGTAGGTGGTGCCCTTTTGTTGCACTTTGCAGTTCCCCGCCCCTGTGTTAGACATTACTACTTTTCAAACACACTCACACACACACATTAGGTCTTGGGGGGTGGTTACACTGAGTGGCATCTGGTGGGCGGGGCTCTTTGGGTATGTAGGCTGCCCAGAGGGCTGCGCTCCCAGTTCTATAAGTTTGGCTGCCCCTCAATTTTAATTGCTCACTATTAGAAAATATTGAAGAGCCAGAAGGGTGGGGGGAGGGGTCTTCTTCGCACACCCCTGCTTCCTTGTTGCTGCTCGGGGCGGGACGGGCCAGGAGGATTAATTAATTGTTCTGCTGGTTAGGGGTCTGTGGTGGCTAGGGGGCTGCTGGCCCCCTGGTGTGCCCGCTGCACTACACCCCAGTGGAGTCGAGGGAGGGAGGACGTGTGGATGTGTGGTAATGATTGGGCCTGGATCTGGGACTTGCTGTCGCCTGGTCTGCCTGTGCTTCTCCCAATGGGGGGGCGGCGTTGCCTCTCCCCACTGCTCTCGACTTCACCCACCTGTGGGCACGTCTTGACTCCCAGGGCACTTGGCCAGGGGCGCTTGGGCAGGTGCTGACCCACTGTGTGGCTGTCTGGGGCGCTTGGCCCTCCCGGGTATTGGGTGGGGCCTCTAACGGGGGGTATTGGGGCGCTCGGGCTCCTGGGGCCCGGGTCCGGTGCACGGCCCATGTCTGGGCGGCTGGGGCCTGGTGGGGTCGGTGGGCTGTTGCCCCTTGCTCCCGGGGGGCCTCTGCCCTATGCTTATGGGGGCTCTGTCCGGGGGCTTCCTCTGCTGTCTACTGGGTGTATGCGTGGTTGTCCCTGCGGTGGGCATCCTGGGTTCTGTGCTCCGTGGGGGCTGCTGGTGGCCTGGGTCTTGTGGCCCTCTCTGCCTGCTTCTGATTGCTTGGGGGGGCTGTGGATTGTGGCCGTGTACACTTATACACTCATAACTAAGCACGGTTATCATGTAGGTCCTGTGCCATGGGTGTCGCATGTTCTCACACACACACACACACACACAAACAACACACATTCATTAGTCCAGTAGCAGTTGATGTATTACCATGTTGCCTCAGGTCATCTATATCCACAGTTGTGTTGTATGCGATTGCCACTACTTGTGCTTGTTTTTGTTTGTTTGTGTGTTTGTTTGTTCTCTGCTTGTCTGCTTTCAGGTGTTCCTGGTGGCGCTAAGGCTGGATTCGCAACAGAGACCATGGGTTATTGTCTGTTTTGTTTTTTTACAGGTGTAGCAGCTGGTTGTCTGGTTTTTGTTTCTACTTTTGTTCTGTTTCCTCTTCTTTCCTCTTCTTCTTTCCTTGTCCCCCGTTCCGATTCAGTTCTATCACATGTTATATATTGTAAACAGAAATAAATAAATGGGCATCAAGGGGAGCTTTACATTTGTAAAACTTCCCTTGGCAAAGGAAATCTGTTTGGCATAAAAGGTATTCACAATTCTGCTGCCATAATGCTGAACAGAACAAGGGAAAAAAAAGTGAAGGAATTCATTTTACAGCAAAATCCTGAATCGTGCATAACTCCTCATAAGGAGTGTATTGCTCAAAAAATAAGTGTGGTTCTTTCTCATACAAGGTTATAAAACGAAGTTTATACTTGAAACCAGCTTAAACATTGACAAATATGAAGGACAAAGCAGTTTTAACCTGGTTTAAGTGAAGGAATTAATTTTACAGCAAAATCCTTAATCGTGCATAACTCCTCATAAGGAGTGTATTGCTCAAACATAAGTGTGGTTCTTTCTCATACAAGGTTATAAAAAGAAGTTTATGTTTGAAACCAGCTTAAACATTGACAAATATGAAGGACAAAGCAGTTTTAACTTGGTTTGAGTGAAGCAATTCATTTTATGGCAATATCTGAAATCTTCACTATCTCCTTAAAATAAAGGGAATTTCGGATTCCAGAAGAACAAGTGTGGTTATTTCTCATAGAAGGTAATATAAAGAAGTTTATACTTGAAACCAGCGTAGACGTGGATAAATAAGAAGGACAAAGCAGTTTTAACTTGGTTTAAGTGAAGGAATTGATTTTACAGCAAAATCCTAAATCGTGCATAACTCCTCATAAGGAGTGTATTGCTCAAACATAAGTGTGGTTCTTTCTCATACAAGGTTATAAAAATAAGTTTATGTTTGAAACGAGCTTAAGCATGGACAAATATGAAGGACAAAGCAGTTTTAACTTGGTTTGAGTGAAGCAATTCATTTTATGGCAATATCTCCTTAAAAGAAAACAAATTTTGGATTCCAGAAGAACAAGTGTGGTTCTTTCTCATAGAAGGTAATATAAAGAAGTTTATACTTGAAACCAGCTTAGAAGAGTCCCTCCATCTTTCCTCTTCTATGATTCAAGCAAAAGTGTTTTGACTCTGGTACTAGTCTTTCCCATAATATTAACTGGTGAGAAGCACCTTTTATGTTCCTTCCCATAACAAGGAATGGGGAGAGAAGCACCTTTTCCCATAACATTGAATGTTCCTTCCCATAATAATGAATGGTGAGAAAAGGGCCTTTTCTCATAACATTGTGTGATCAGCAAGCATAAACAACATAAATAGCTGGAGCACCATTTTGTCGGGAGACAACTCTGAGCGATCTTCCCGACAGGTTGTGTGGATTTGTGCGGACTTGTCTCTATCTTGCAAGAAATAAATGTTTTGTGTTTATCGTATCCAGCGACTCTGAGCCTAATTTTAAGAGAATTTTTCTAACATAATGGTCCTTCGAGCCGGATTCTAAGTCCTTTCCACCTTCCAGAAACCGTGCACGGGGGAGTCCAGGATTCCTAACTGAAGTCCTCTCAGCACAGTTTCTGATAGAGGCCGGCTGCCACTGGCTGGAGGAAAGGTGACAGGATCTATTTTTGAATCAGTGGACAGACTCGCTGGATTCTTCGTTGTTTAACTTACCAGTGGATTTATGGTAAGGAACCCTTTGTATTACTATTGTTGGTTGGAAATAGTGTGATTATTAGGGAAATTTTTGATTAATTAACTAGCAATTGATGGAAAACTAGAGGCCTTTAAATAGATTGAGTCGTTGCTATTTTCCTAAGAATATACTATTTCGAATGCAACCTAGTAAAGAAGCCTTTTAACTGGTAACTGTGTAAAAGTTATGTTGGATCACTCACAAATGAAGCAGTCAGAAAAAGTAAGCCTTTTAACTGGTAACCGTGTGTAGGTTGTGTTGGATTAACCCATAAAAGAAGCAGTCAGAAAAGGTCATCCTTTTAACTGGTAACTGTGTATAGGATTAACCCATAAAAACCTAATTAGCGGTCAGAAAAGGTCATCTTTTTAACTGGTAACTGTGTGTAAATTGTGCTGGATTAACCCATAAAAGAAGCAGTCAGAAAAGGTCAGCTTTTTAACTGGTAACTGTGTATAGGATTAACCCATGAAAACATAATAGCAGTCAGAAAAGGTGAAGCAAAGGAAAAAAGCCTTTTAACTGGTAACTGTATGTTGTATTGGATAACCCACAAATGAAACGGTCAGAAAAGGTTAGCCTTTTAACTGGTAAACATGTGTAGTGGTGGGATTAACCAAGGACAACAAAAATGCAGTCAGAAAAGGTTAGTCCATAGTCTGTGTGAGAAGACTACAGCAATAAATAACTCCGCGCCGCGTGTTAGAAACAGAATCTTTCTTAAGAGAGTTTGCGATGAAAGATCGCAAGTTTTAAATCCATGTTAGTTTTTGTTAGTGTTATACGTCTGATCATTTGTTTGTTAAATGGCCTGATTGTTGAATCGTTTGTTTGTGAAATTAATTTTTTTGTTTGTTAAAGGGGCTGGTTGTTGAATTGTTTGTTTGTTAAATTGTTTTTTTTCCTTCTTTGCTGCAGTGTTGTTTTATTTGCTATGTATGTATAAGAGTGAAACAGCTGCTGGTGTGTGATGTTGCTGCTGGTGACGACAGAAAAATGTGTTACTGACTAATTGAGTTGAAGTGAACATTGGAATCTGGTTGTTGCTCGTGACATAGCGACAGAAGTAGTGTTTCATTCAATAGTACTCACAATAACTCCACCAAAAATTGATTAGCTGCAAGAGGACAGTATGGGAAATATCTGTTTTAAAGCTAACCGGGAGTTTCAGAAAAAACCCGATAATATTGAATACTTAGAGAGATGAGAAAATAAATTTGGGTTTGAGGGAGAATTGAACATGGTAAAATTGCCCAATCCTAGAGAAGGGGAATACAAAAGTAATGTACAAAGTAAATCTAGTTTAAAAAAGCACAACAAAAAAAAGAACAACAAGGATTAGAGCTAGACATTTGTACAAGTTTGTGTATTAAGATTTAGCAGCTCTCTTAAAGAGTTAAAGTTCAGAAGATCTCAGACAAACAAACAGATCATTTCAAATCTTTACTCATTTCACAGGAAAAACTGTCTGAGCAAAAGATGTTTTACAAGCTGAGATTTTTATCATTTCCATATCAAACCTGCCATTCTTAGGCAAAGTCCTAGGAAAAGTTGTATACCAACAGCTTTCTGACTTTTTCCTGTCTAACAATGCTTTTGATACTTTCCTCTCATAGTCTTGATTTTATGTGTTTAACTGAGAGATGAAACAACAAGACAAGACGAGAGTGGGGAGGGTAAAACATTTATTTTTGTCCTTAATTCGAGCATGTGTCATTTAAAAATGGAGATAAAATTATCTTAAATACTTTGTCTTACCGCAGAATGATTTTATTGATGATTTTACTGAATTTCTTTAAATTGTGTGCACTGCTGTTGACTGTTTAGTCATAACAGGGGACTTGAAGGTGCACATGGATGTAGCCCATAATAAGCAAGCTAAAGAACTCACTGCTTTCCTTGAAATGTTTGGTCTAACTCAGCGTGTGACTTTGCATAGATGAAGAGAGAGTTATTTTTCTGAAATCATAAAAAAAAAAAAACTGCAGTAACAACTCTCATGTCTTGCTTGCTACAGTAAACAGATTAACAAACCCTCCAGGTTGCATTTAGAACTCATTTCTACATATAAGGGTAATGAAGTTGGAATATTCTTTAATGACAAAGTTCAAGGTATTAAAAATGAAATACTTTCCACCTGAAGCAGGTCTGAGACCAGACAATCAGACCTTTCAGGTGCAGATGATTTTCAAGCCAAACTGAAACATTTTCTAAATTTGAGATTAGCTCTTCTGAAAAAAAATCATAAGTGTATCAGAAACATAAGCCGGAAATAGAGAATTTAACATATTAATGTTAAGTAATGCTATGGTTAAGTAATGCTTCATTACTTCTGATTGACTAACTTCCCTAAAACTTATGAATTTATGAGCTTAGGAACTGACATCATATTCATCAGAGATTAAAGCATTTATCTCACAGAATGGGAACCAAAAGAGTATTAGTATATATATACATATATATATATATAATATATTTATATATATTTTATATATAAAATATATATTTTTATATTTTTTATATTTTTTTTATTTTATATTTTTATATATATTTTTATTTTTATAGCAGTTTCTAAGCCTGCAGATAAATATTAATTAAATTAAACAGAAAGGTTTTGCATGTGTGTTCAACAGGTGCCAAACTAGATGGGTCAAATGCAGAGAGTAATTTTGTCTGACTTGTAACATGACAATAAACAGTCATCTTAATGTGTTTGCACAGCAATGGAATAAAGAGGGAAAGCAGAGGAGCACTCTAACAACAAAAAGAAAAGGAAGAAAGGACTAAACTTTTTGTTGGAAGGGAGAGAAGCAACTATTTAGGTGATGAGGGAAAGCAAAAACACAGATCACAACAGGAGCAGTGACAGAGAAGGAGAGACAGAGCAGGAGGAGATACATGTCGGCTGTGTGGAAGGAGGGGGCATTGGGCGACTGCAGGAGCAAGAGTAAGATAGAGGAAGATTTTGGGAGTCAGTTATGACTAGATAAGAAAAAAACAGGAGCTGTAACCAGGATAGAAGCAGAAAAGCCAGAAAAAGTGTTAAACTTAGAGGGAATTGAACTTATCTTATAGTATGACATCAAACCTGAGATTAGATTGAATGTTTCCGGGACGGAGGTAACTTTTCTATGCGACACAGGTGCAAAACGAACTGTAATCCATCCTGATGACATACCGGGAGTTGAGGAATCCAAAGAAATTATTTGTGTCAAATCAGCAAATGGTAAGAGCCATCCTGAGCGTTTATCAAAACTCTTGACAGTAACAGATACACGGAGTGGAGTAAGGGCTGATTGTCAAGTTGTCTTGTCCACTCTGTGTCCCTGTAACTTACTGGGAAGGGATTTACTCCATTTATTGAAGCTAAGAATAGTTCCAGAAGAAAAAGGGTTAACTGTAGTTCGAATGAAGTCCGCTCAAACAATGATTCAGCATGAGACCACCTTCATACTGGTATAGTTTGGATCTTGTGTCTACAGGCCCCAGCGCTATCACGCTTCCTCTCCTTAAGAAGGCAAAAGAACACGTCTCAGGAAAGCTCACCCTCAGGTCACCACATGAAGTACACTGTACTGTGTATTACAAATATACTCAAGGGGAGGACATATTTAATTTTTTAAACAAATGAGAAAGTTAAAACGTGCTGAAGTTAAAACACTTATACTGGAATAAAGAGGGTTGTTGTGCAGTCAGCTGCTTACTCTCCCACAGCATGAGAAAGTTTTTAAGATCATGGAATGCACCCCATATGTCACTCTCCAAACCCACAGATGACCACTGGAGGCGTTTAGGTGTGTTTGTGACTGCATGTGAAGAAGCCTCAGATTGGGAGGAGGTGGATCCAGGAATAGAGTATTCTGAGAAACTGGATGCATATACTAGTCCATTAAATTGGACCATGGATGCAAAACCAAATGTACACTTACAAGGACAGATCTGGAAGAATAAAGGTGCCATTTACTATGAAATGTAGAACTTATACTGCCAAAGAGTTTGTTTAAATATGCTTCAGTATCGAGCCATGGAGCACGGCATGTCTCTACAGGAGGGCTGGTAGCAATAATGAACAAGGTTTTTGCAGTGTATGGTTTTATTTATAATAAAATCATAATATCATAATATGATAATAAAGAATTTTTGTCTAACATGTCAAATATGGTATCCCCATCAAGATAGAAATATTAAAGGCATCCAACCCCAAAATATTGAGCATAAAATAAGTCTTTATGCTGATGATGTATTACTTTTCCTCCAGAACTCACAGACGTCTCTCACTCACACGATCACACTCATAAATAAATTCTCAGCACTTTCTGACTACTCTATCAATTGGTCTAAGACCACAGTTCTGCCCATTAACTGTAGGGTCCAGAATATACCTGGGATCACTTTACAGTCAGGAAATATTAGATATTTAGGCATAAACATTTCCTCCAGGCTCTCAGAGCTAACAAAGCTAAATTATGTGCAATTATTAAAGACAGTAGAGGACGATCTCTCTCGTTGGAAGTCCTTACCTATATCACTTATGGGGAGAGTTACAACCATTAAAATGATGATACTATCAAAAGTTAACTATTTGTTCTCAATGATCCCCATAAAACCATCTGCTACTTGGTTTAAGTCACTAGATTCATGCATCTCCAAATTTCTGTGGAAAAACAAACCACCACGTATTAGTTTAAAAACGCTACAGAAAACCAAGGAAAGTGGTGGATTAGATTTACCTCATTTTCAGCACTATTCCTTAGCCAATAGGTTACAGTATATATAAAACATAGTTTGCACCTAGCCCAATAGATGCACCATTGATATATATAGAACAAGCATTGTGGGATAATCTGGAAATCTCTGACCTGCCACTTATTAGTCAAAACGTAAAAAAATTACAAATGTTTTAAAAGCATTAACATCAGCACCTCTCTGACAGCCTGGTGGGAATTTCTTAAAATAACAAAGTCTTCACATGTCCCGTGTAAGCTTACACCCATCTGGAACAATCCTGACATCCTGCAAAACAAAAAAATGCTAAACTTTACTCTGTGGAAGATCAAAGAAATCAAACATCTGGAACATATAATCCAAAATGGAACATTTATTTCATTTGATGAGCTCATATCACAACATGAGATAGGCAACAATAATTTCCTAGAATATCAACAACTTAAGTCTATAATAACAAAGAAATATATCTTCCACCAACCAGACTTACAACTCCCGATTAGGGTAGCAGAGTTTCTAAGCATCTGCATCCCAAAACTACTATCAAAAATATATAAATTATTATCTAAGATAGATGACACAATGTCTCTACCATCCTCAAAATGGGAGTGAGATTTATATATTAGTTCTAGTCATAGCTTCTGGCCACAAACATGTTTGAACACCTTTAGAATGACTCGAAATCCTAATTTACAGCTCATACAATACAAAATTCTTCATAGAACACACTATACAGGACAAAGGATGTTCAGGATGGGTCTAACACACTCAAACATCTGCTCACATTGCACAGATAACACACCTGATGATTATGCACACGCTTTGTGGTTTTGTGCGCCTGTCCAGAAGTTCTGGTTTGAAGTCTGTACGGACCTTTCAACATGGCTAAAGTGTAGCATTCCTGCATGCCCCACACTGTGCATACTGGGTGACTTAGACAACATCAACATGGAAATGAACTCAGCACACATGGTCCTCACAGTGTTGTTAGCCCGATTTTTTCATTGGAAGCCCAAGAATAAGCTGGAGAAATCGTTTATTAAAAAAGTATTTATTAGTGGTCACAAGTAGAGTATATTGCAGCGCTGGACTCGGAGTGCCAGAGCTCCCGCAGGAAATCCGTCAGGCCGAGCCCCGTTATCCGGAAACATGTCATATTTCTTGTCAGAGTATAATTGGCCAGTTTTGAGTGGCATGATCAGGCCAGCTGCTGTTCTTGTTGTGTTTTTTGGATGTGATAAACAATGTGTGTGTATGTGTGAGTGCTGTTTTAGGTGTCTAATGTACCAGACCTATCTGCCCTAATAGAGATGGTTTGTCTGACCCAGTTGTTTATGTCATTCTAAGGTCTTGGACCATTTAAGGTCATCTGTTGTGCAGTATGAGCAGAGTGGAAAAGTACCAGCCAGGAACATAGGTTATTTAGTAAAATACAGAAAATGAATTTATAATTTCTAAGAACAAAGCCAATTATAACAACTCCCCCTTTTGACATGATTTAATCATGTCAACTAAATGAGGTAGGAATGTTATATTCTGTATTGTGTCACACCTGTTAGCGGCAGCCAACTTAGCAGGTCCCCAAACTGCAAGTGGCCAACTACCTTGAGGTGCAGCACAACCAGACAGGAGATTCTTGTTATCCCCCTTTTGATATAACTTCATTATGTGAGCTGTTATGTGTAAGCTGTTCTTCTTTGCAATTATCAGCAGCAAGCAAGTTTTAATTGCATATGCATGTGTAAAATAATTGTAATGCGTTAGCTAAACCTTTCTGTATCAGGAGTGTTTATCATGATGCTGGGAACAAAACCTCTTTCCCAGAATAGTTCAACCTTCATTACTCAACTGATCATAACTCTGCAATGAGCACATTTCTTAAAAGCTATAAGTATCACGCCTGTACGTGTATGCAAGGAATAAATTAATAAATGTTTCAATATGTCTTAAAATTAGTGTGTGTATGTGGCCCCAAACCCAATCTCTGTGTAGAATCTTAGTTCATTTTGGCCCAAAACTATATGTGGTTTAAGCAGTGGCAAGACCCTGCTCACCCATAAGTACCATTACAACACATAACAATAATTAACTAAGCTACAACAATTCATAAAATATTGAAACTCAAAAAGTGCTTAAGGCAATTAACATTACCATCAGGATCGTCCACTGTTCGCAGCGAATAGGAGCGAAAAACCCGATGGCTGATATCCGGGAAAATTCTCCTATGGCCCCATTCCCCCTTGGCGACCGACCACTTAATTACCTTTCAGTGCCTAAGGTCCCGCTCCGAACAGCCGATTCACACCAATGGCAATGGACATATGTATGAATTCCTATGATTAGTAATTGGTCTACTTAAAATCATTAAACTAAAGAGGAACATCACAAAACACAAAACAATGCAGTACAGACATTTAAACATGACTTGAATATGAAGATATGACCCTGTTGAGAACAGATGAGTAATGATAGATGTAGTGTAAAAACTAACAATTTCTTTTGAGTGAAAATTTTATGATAACATTGTGCAGAGTGGTGTAGTGCAGTTCAGTCTCTTGTGGTCCAATCCTGTCACTGCTTGGTGTTTGGTTGTCCTTCTGGCTGAACCTCAGTTCAGCAGTCTGAGCTAACTAGGAAGGAGAGGTTACCAGCACTTCACTTCCACAAAGGGGTCTTTACCACCCGTTTTCCCTAACTAATCTTTTTCTTTGGGACAATTAAGGAGATAATTCAGATTATTTTGTTGACAGTGGTTGAAGGTTGTATGGTTGTTCAACCATTATCTTGGCATGATGATCGTGCCTCCCAGAATTTCAGACTGACGTCTTGTCAGTCACTTGGCTGTGAGTCCTTTAGAGGTTCTGCTGCAGATGCAGTTAATTTAAGCTGTGGATGAATGTTAGCAGGAGAGAGAACTGAGCAGCACAACATGTCATTTTCACAATGTTTTATATTCAGGAATTGCCTTTTAACAGGTTCAATCCCAGTATTCATTGGTCGACAAATTAAGTTTTCATATGAACCCCAAACAAAAACAAATAAATAAACCGAAAAAAATAAATAAATAAATGAAATGAAAAACAAAACAACTGGCCAGTTGATAGAAAACATGTTTTAGGACAGTACCTTAGACTCACCAACCTGCTGTACAGCATTAATGTGAAATCCAGTACCATCAACCTTTTCTGTGGAAAAAACTTCAAACCATTTAGAGAACACAGCAAGACAAAGACAAAACACAAGACAACATAGAACAAAAGACAAAAGGAAGACAAAGACTCACTGAATTTTGGGTAAATCTTGAGAAGTGTTAGTAAACTATGATTAATTGTTGTATCTCCACCCCCCCGATGAGACTTAGTCTCATCCGTATGTTAGTTCTGCTGAACTCTTCCACTGCAGTTTCTGCTCCTGTGTTGCTGCTGCAGGACAGAAATGTTTGTGGTTAGAGTTCATTTTGGGAGCAGCACAGCATCAAGAAAGCAGCCATTTCTTCTCAATGAGTAACTGATTAACCTTTTTGGGATAAATATTGTCTGTCCTCTTAATTCAGCTCAGAGTGCGTTTGATAAAATTTCAGCACGATCTGCTTAATTCTCACTTGTTACTTTATACTAAATTCTATTTAATTCTTACCAGTGGCTGTGTTTCGTGATGCTGAGCCATCCACAGACAGTTCAGGATCAGCATTAAGTTTTTTCTGCTCCATTTGAATTAGAAACACTTCATGGGGTACCAACAGTGTGACATCAGAGTTTCTTATAACATCACATGATACAATAACATATTTCCATACAAATTAGAGTCAAAGACAAAGGTTTATTCTATTTTTCTATTTGTCTCAATTCCTCATTTATTTATTTTTTAGATGAGCCATGTGGCCTTGTGCTGCTAAATTTTTCCTTAGCAGTGCCACAGCATCGTGCTTGTGTTCAGATCTTTGGTTGGTTATTGATCACTGTTATCTTGCATGCATGCTTTGACCTAAGGGCCAGGATTCTTGATATTATTTTGTAATATTTAAAAAAAAAAATTTTTTCCTGGTAGCAGTTTTGGAATGTTAGCTAAATTGTTCAGGATCATTCTTGTTTTTTCTTGACATGAATTAGGCCTTCAATCGTGCAGTTCAAAGCTCTGTGCTTTACCTTACTTCGAGCAGCTCTGCCTCAGTTTATTATGTTTTACTTAATATTTACTTCTTCCTTCCAGTATGTGTGGATGTATCTGGGTGTATGTGTACGTATAGATATGCGCGTGTGTGTGTGTGTATGTGTGTCTATATGTGGCCTTGGGTTTCACTGCTTTGTTTTATTTTCTTCTATCATTTTCTTGTATGAAAAGTGTTATGAAAATAAAGTTTGATTGATTGATTGATTGATTGCACCAGATTAAACAACTTGGGTCATCTCCCATGTAAATTCTCGAATGAACCAGAACACATGATTAAAACTGTTCTCACAGAACATTTTATTCATCCCATTCATATCTTTTTCGTTCGACCAACATGTCATGACTGAGCACAGATCGGATTGTACCTTGTATCTTGTTTCTCAATAAATTGTAATTGAAGTGGGTTGTTGCCATTTTCCAGAGATCTTTTAGTCACCTGGTGTGGAGTGGTGGGAAGAGAGGGTAGGTCCAGATTACTGTTGTAGCTCTTTGTAACTTGAGCTTTTAATGTCTGACTTTCACACAGGAGAGGTGTGAAAATTAGTTATTGTAACCTTTATTGTTTCTGCTACTGTGGTTCTACAGTCTAGTCTCCACAGTGGTGTTTTCCTTTGGTTTCATCGTCAGTGGTCCGTTCAGTCTCTGATAGAGTTTTAGTCCCCGTGGTCTAGTCTTTGTCAGCAGGTGAGGTTCCTAAGTCAGTCCAGACCTCAGTTAATGTTCTTTCGGTAGGATCTTGAGCCTGAGTACAGTGATCCTTGTGGATCCAGTTACTCAGTCTATTCTCAGTCAACCATACCTTTACACAATGTGTTGTAGCTTCTGCGTCCTGTCCATATAGGAGAGGACCAGTTAAGTTTGTTCACTTTCCTGGTCCTGTTCCTTGCTGAGATATACTCATCACCGTGTTATTCAGTTGTTTCACATTCACACAAGTTTCCATACTGTAGTACAACAAGGGGTGAGCCTGTTGGTGCAGTTGTAAATGGACAGGGTGTTTCCTCCCTGTCATGACCTCATGTGGGACAACATGACAACATTCATGGTGGCATTTGGAGTAAATCTTAGGCTAACACAATACGTAGAGCTTCAGCCCAGGTTAACTGTGTGTCTGCACAGACTTCTTTTCGGCCTTTTTGATGGTTCTATTTGCTCTTTTCACTAGTCCTTGTAAAGCTGGGTGAGAGACTGCACCGAGCTTATGTGTAATTCCAGACAATTTTTCCACTTCTCCTAGTTCTTCATTGGAGAAGTGAGTACCATTATCTGATCTTATCACTTCTGGTACCCCAAATCTTGGAATAATTTCTCTTGTAAGCCATTTAATGACTTCTTTTCCTTTTTCGGTTTTAGTAGGTGTGGCTTCTACCCATCTAGAAAATGGAGCTACACACACTAGAAGAAATAGTTTACCTTCAGTCCTGTTCGCTGCTCCCATGTCAGTAAACTCAATTACTATCTGTTTCCAAGGGGCATCAGGTACTGGGAAACTACCTAGTCCTGCTTTGAGATTGAACAGCTTGCAAATTTCACAAGATTGCACAAAATATTTTATTGTGTCTTTTAGGTGGGGGTGCCACCAGTGTTGTGAAATGAGCGCTGTTACTTTTGAGCTAGCACAGTGAGCTCTACTGTGTGCTTCTTGACATAGCAAATTTAGTAGTCCAGTTTGAGCTACTATTTTGCCTTCATGATTCCAGCAGCGTCCTGTGGAATCTTTTTTTTTTCGTTCCATGCTTGCTTTTCAGATGGTGCCGCTGCTTCGTGAAGTTCTTTAATGTTTTCTAAACATAATTCTCGTTGTGATTTTTCCTCCAATGTTTTCTGAGACATCTGGTTAAATGCAGTATACCCTGCTTTTGTTTTTGCTGCCTTATCTGCCGCATTGTTGCCTCTAGCTACTCTCCCATTTCCCTTTTGATGTCCTCTGCACTCGACTCTAGCAACTTGTTTTGGTTCAAGTATGGCATAATATAGTTCGAGTAACTGATTCAAGTGTTTAACCGGGGTGCCTGCTGAGGTCACAAAGCCTTTCCTTTTCCAGTGACACATGTCTGGTTTAGAGGCATGTCTTTAACTGTAAACACTGTTTTTATTTCACTAATTTATTCAATGTTTATTGTTAGATTAATTAATATTTATCTGCAGGGTTAGAATTTGCTAATAGTATTAATATAGTGTTCAGCTGACTTGACTTGACTTGTTATGACTCAGACTTACTGCAGCTGTCTTTAAATTTCTTTTAGAGGTTTCTTCTTCAAGAAACTCATTGGTGATATCTGACTCTCGTTGTGCCTTTTATTGCCGTGTTTTTGTTAATTTCCTAATAATCTAACTCACTTTAAACCTTTATATAAAGCACGTTGCTGCTCTGTTAAGATAACAGATCCATTGATTCATAGATCTGCTGCAGTTAAATAGTTAAATGGTTTAATGAGATCAATTATAAATACTGATGATAAATATTAACTCAGAATTGGTGAAAATAAGCAGAGGAGAAGTATTTAGATCAGCTAAATTTTAAGTCATGTTACTGTGATCTCTAACACAATAAAGGCTAACCTTTAATGCTTTAAGATGGTAAGAAACTGTCTGACACCTATCTGCCTGACCTTGCTGTTAAATCCCGATATTTTCTAATATGTCATATGTCCGGTCTCAGACCTGCTTCAGGTGGAAATCATAAAGTCTCAATTTGTAGAACATCTTTTGTTCAGGCAGTTTTTCAATTAAAGTATCAAAGATTTAAATGCTATGTCTCTTGTAAGCCATTTAATGACTTCTTTTCCTTTTTCGGTTTTAGTAGGTGTGGCTTCTATCCATCTAGAAAAGGGAGCTACACACACTAGAAGAAATAGTTTACCTTCAGTCCTGTTCGCTGCTCCCATGTCAGTAAACTCAATTACTATCTGTTTCCAAGGGGCATCAGGTACTGGGAAACTACCTAGTCCTGCTTTGAGATTGAACAGCTTGCAAATTTCACAAGATTGCACAAAATATTTTATTGTGTCTTTTAGGTGGGGGTGCCACCAGTGTTGTGAAATGAGCGCTGTTACTTTTGAGCTAGCACAGTGAGCTCTACTGTGTGCTTCTTGACATAGCAAATTTAGTAGTCCAGTTTGAGCTACTATTTTGCCTTTATGATTCCAGCAGCGTCCTGTGGAATCTTTTTTTTTTCGTTCCATGCTTGCTTTTCAGATGGTGCCGCTGCTTTGTGAAGTTCTTTAATGTTTTCTAAAAATAATTCTCGTTGTGATTTTTCCTCCAATGTTTTCTGAGACATCTGGTTAAATGCAGTATACCCTGCTTTTGTTTTTGCTGCCTTATCTGCCGCATTGTTGCCTCTTGCTACTCTCCCATCTCCCTTTTGATGTCCTCTGCACTCGACTCTAGCAACTTGTTTTGGTTCAAGTATGGCATAATATAGTTTGAGTAATTGATTCAAGTGTTTAACCGGGGTGCCTGCTGAGGTCACAAAGCCTTTCCTTTTCCATTGACACATGTCTGGTTTAGAGGCATGTCTTTAACTGTAAACACTGTTTTTATTTCACTAATTTATTCAATGTTTATTGTTAGATTAATTAATATTTATCTGCAGGGTTAGAATTTGCTAATAGTATTAATATAGTGTTCAGCTGACTTGACTTGACTTGTTATGACTCAGACTTACTGCAGCTGTCTTTAAATTTCTTTTAGAGGTTTCTTCTTCAAGAAACTCATTGGTGATATCTGACTCTCGTTGTGCCTTTTATTGCCGTGTTTTTGTTAATTTCCTAATAATCTAACTCACTTTAAACCTTTATATAAAGCACGTTGCTGCTCTGTTAAGATAACAGATCCATTGATTCATAGATCTGCTGCAGTTGAATAGTTAAATGGTTTAATGAGATCAATTATAAATACTGATGATAAATATTAACTCAGAATTGGTGAAAATAAGCAGAGGAGAAGTATTTAGATCAGCTAAATTTTAAGTCATGTTACTGTGATCTCTAACACAATAAAGGCTAACCTTTAATGCTTTAAGATGGTAAGAAACTGTCTGACACCTATCTGCCTGACTTTGCTGTTAAATCCCGATATTTTCTAATATGTCATATGTCCGGTCTCAGACCTGCTTCAGGTGGAAATCATAAAGTCTCAATTTGTAGAACATCTTTTGTTCAGGCAGTTTTTCAATTAAAGTATCAAAGATTTAAATGCTATGTCTCTTGTAAGCCATTTAATGACTTCTTTTCCTTTTTCGGTTTTAGTAGGTGTGGCTTCTATCCATCTAGAAAAGGGAGCTACACACACTAGAAGAAATAGTTTACCTTCAGTCCTGTTCGCTGCTCCCATGTCAGTAAACTCAATTACTATCTGTTTCCAAGGGGCATCAGGTACTGGGAAACTACCTAGTCCTGCTTTGAGATTGAACAGCTTGCAAATTTCACAAGATTGCACAAAATATTTTATTGTGTCTTTTAGGTGGGGGTGCCACCAGTGTTGTGAAATGAGCGCTGTTACTTTTGAGCTAGCACAGTGAGCTCTACTGTGTGCTTCTTGACATAGCAAATTTAGTAGTCCAGTTTGAGCTACTTATTTGCCTTTATGATTCCAGCAGCGTCCTGTGGAATCTTTTTTTTTTCGTTCCATGCTTGCTTTTCAGATGGTGCCGCTGCTTTGTGAAGTTCTTTAATGTTTTCTAAAAATAATTCTCGTTGTGATTTTTCCTCCAATGTTTTCTGAGACATCTGGTTAAATGCAGTATACCCTGCTTTTGTTTTTGCTGCCTTATCTGCCGCATTGTTGCCTCTTGCTACTCTCCAATCTCCCTTTTGATGTCCTCTGCACTCGACTCTAGCAACTTGTTTTGGTTCAAGTATGGCATAATATAGTTTGAGTAATTGATTCAAGTGTTTAACCGGGGTGCCTGCTGAGGTCACAAAGCCTTTCCTTTTCCAGTGACACATGTCTGGTTTAGAGGCATGTCTTTAACTGTAAACACTGTTTTTATTTCACTAATTTATTCAATGTTTATTGTTAGATTAATTAATATTTATCTGCAGGGTTAGAATTTGCTAATAGTATTAATATAGTGTTCAGCTGTACAGCTCTCTGGTTGCTGTGGCTATTTTTAAATGTGCCATGAAAACAAACCTTGACTTGACTTGTTATGACTCAGACTTACTGCAGCTGTCTTTAAATTTCTTTTAGAGTTTTCTTCTTCAAGAAACTCATTGGTGATATCTGACTCTCGTTGTGCCTTTTATTGCCGTGTTTTTGTTAATTTCCTATTAATCTAACTCACTTTAAACCTTTATATAAAGCATGTTGCTGCTCTGTTAAGATAACAGATCCATTGATTCATAGATCTGCTGCAGTTAAATAGTTAAATGGTTTAATGAGATCAATTATAAATACTGATGATAAATATTAACTCAGAATTGGTGAAAATAAGCAGAGGAGAAGTATTTAGATCAGCTAAATTTTAAGTCATGTTACTGTGATCTCTAACACAATAAAGGCTAACCTTTAATGCTTTAAGATGGTAAGAAACTGTCTGATACCTATCTGCCTGACCTTGCTGTTAAATCCCGATATTTTCTAATATGTCATATGGTCTGACTGTCCGGTTTCAGACCTGCTTCAGGTGGAAATCATAAAGTCTCAATTTGTAGAACATCTTTTGTTCAGGCAGTTTTTCAATTAAAGGATCAAAGATTTAATTGCTATGTCTCTTGTAAGCCATTTAATGACTTCTTTTCCTTTTTCGGTTTTAGTAGGTGTGGCTTCTATCCATCTAGAAAAGGGAGCTACACACACTAGAAGAAATAGTTTACCTTCAGTCCTGTTCGCTGCTCCCATGTCAGTAAACTCAATTACTATCTGTTTCCAAGGGGCATCAGGTACTGGGAAACTACCTAGTCCTGCTTTGAGATTGAACAGCTTGCAAATTTCACAAGATTGCACAAAATATTTTATTGTGTCTTTTAGGTGGGGGTGCCACCAGTGTTGTGAAATGAGCGCTGTTACTTTTGAGCTAGCACAGTGAGCTCTACTGTGTGCTTCTTGACATATCAAATTTAGTAGTCCAGTTTGAGCTACTATTTTGCCTTTATGATTCCAGCAGCGTCCTGTGGAATCTTTTTTTTTCGTTCCATGCTTGCTTTTCAGATGGTGCCGCTGCTTTGTGAAGTTCTTTAATGTTTTCTAAAAATAATTCTCATTGTGATTTTTCCTCCAATGTTTTCTGAGACATATGGTTAAATGCAGTATACCCTGCTTTTGTTTTTGCTGCCTTATCTGCCGCATTGTTGCCTCTCGCTACTCTCCCATCTCCCTTTTGATGTCCTCTGCACTCGACTCTAGCAACTTGTTTTGGTTCAAGTATGGCATAATATAGTTCGAGTAATTGATTCAAGTGTTTAACCGGGGTGCCTGCTGAGGTCACAAAGCCTTTCCTTTTCCAGTGACACATGTCTGGTTTAGAGGCATGTCTTTAACTGTAAAAACTGTTTTTATTTCACTAATTTATTCAATGTTTATTGTTAGATTAATTAATATTTATCTGCAGGGTTAGAATTTGCTAATAGTATTAATATAGTGTTCAGCTGACTTGACTTGACTTGTTATGACTCAGACTTACTCCTAATAATCTAACTCACTTTAAACCTTTATATAAAGCACGTTGCTGCTCTGTTAAGATAACAGATCCATTGATTCATAGATCTGCTGCAGTTAAATAGTTAAATGGTTTAATGAGATCAATTATAAATACTGATGATAAATATTAACTCAGAATTGGTGAAAATAAGCAGAGGAGAAGTATTTAGATCAGCTAAATTTTAAGTCATGTTACTGTGATCTCTAACACAATAAAGGCTAACCTTTAATGCTTTAAGATGGTAAGAAACTGTCTGACACCTATCTGCCTGACCTTGCTGTTAAATCCCGATATTTTCTAATATGTCATATGGTCTGACTGTCCGGTCTCAGACCTGCTTCAGGTGGAAATCATAAAGTCTCAATTTGTAGAACATCTTTTGTTCAGGCAGTTTTTCAATTAAAGGATCAAAGATTTAAATGCTATGTTTGTTTGTCTGACTTTTTAAGAGAGCTGTTAAATCTTAATTCAACAACAAACTGGTTCTAATGTTTAGTTTTAAACAGTCTGTTCTTCCTGGATTTATTTTGGACATTGTATTGCTTCTTATCTCTTCACTGTAATACTTGCATTGAAAAGCGGTTTTCAGATTGTCCATTCAATGTGGTATTTCTCCCATTCAAATTTATTTAAAAATAAATTAATTATTGAATTGATGATAAATGCTCTAGTAAAAACTTCCATTATCATTGTAAATTTTTGACTAAATAACTATATGTAACTCTGGTACTCTTTAAGTACAGACCCATGATCAATCAGAATCTGTCCTCACTCTCAGGGCTGAATGGGGGAAGAAGGAAGCAGGGTTGGGATGAGATAATCTTAGGGTGAGAGCATTTATGACAAAGCTAAGGATATCTAACCTTTTCTTTTCCAATTACACATGTCCACATGTACAGCCTAAGCTGTTTATGCTGAATCTGTATAAATGGTCAGTTTTTTATTTTGCTAAATGGCATGCTTCTGTTATTGAGTGTGATGTTAGGAAGATGTGTCTTATCTGCTAGTGTAGTAGGATGTGTCCCTGGAAAAGATGACGTTGTGTCTGGCACGTGCTGTGGTAGAGGTGCAGAGGACTGCGTCTGAATAGAGAATTTAACTTCTCCAAAAAAAATACTGACAGTCTGCAAGAAATGTTACTACTCTTTTTTTCGTCTTTTTCTGCCCTTGCTCTCTGCAATAAACCTGCCTCCTTTAGCTTTGCTGTTGCTTGATTCCTACTGCCTGTTGCTTGTTTTGAAAACATAGAGAAATCACTCAGTTGCGGTGGCGCACTTTCAAACCCTCCAAACATTCCTTTTCCTTGTATTTCTCTCGTCCAATTTACAAATCTATCCGTCTCTCTTTTTTCGTCATCTCTTGGAACTTTTTTCTGCCATCTCGTCAACGTGTCAAATAATACCGACCCCAATGAGCCGGGTTTACATGTTTTCCACTTATCAACAAAGGTTTGTGACATATTCAGGTATTTCACGTGTTAATCAGAATGGGTGAATGGTGCAATGCCCGAGTGTTGGACCCGACCAAGAAGATTCTACACAGAATCTTTTACTCTGTGCGCTTGATCGCTGGGGGTTCTCCCAGTCTCTTCACTCGTTTTAATTCTCTGTAACACCCTAACTAAATTCCCCTTTATTTTCTAGTCCAATGCCCCCTTTTACAGAACTACTTGAGATCTGTGTCAGTGTAGGAATTCTCCAGCAGTCTCTATTGCTAGATACACTTCCACTAACACAGTAAAATATCAACCAAGTAGCAAACCACCCCACATTTTCATGAAAAATAACCAACTTAGCCCTGTGTCCTTATGCAGAAATAAACACTTAGTGTATCGCCTGTTCACAACAACTGCAGAACCACCGCCGCTTGCGGAGGAGGAAAAAAAAAAACCCAGACACACCGCCGATTGTGGATTTTATAGTCCAAGCACCAAATGCGTAGTAATAACAGACACACCGCCGATTGCGGATTTTACAGTCCAAGTGCCAATTGCACAGAGATTACTTACGCCGCCTATTGTGAAGTAATACAGACCCATCGCTGATTGCAGATAAAGGTCTAAGCGCCCTTGTGCACAGAAATTACTCACGTCGCCTGTTGTGCAGTAATGCAGACCCACCGCCGATTGCGGATTTTACGGTCCAAGTGCCAATTGCACAGACATTACTCACGCCGCCAATTGCGGACTAACAGACCCCGCCCATTGGCATCTACTTCCTATTCAGTTTAGAAGACAGGATGAATTTTATGTCTTTTATTTGGCCAAATTGTACTAAACTAGGACACATATGACTCTCCCTATGTGAGACTATGTGTTTATACTTTACATGTGACCACCTAGTAAACCTGTAGACACAAATTTTGTGCTTTTGATTTAGGGATCGGAGGACATCCTAATTCAGACAATTTAGTTTAGAATGACCAATGTGCAGAAATTTCACATATCCTGATACAAGAGGTTTTCTGCTCACCTTGTGTTTTAGGCGCCTTGAATTGTCTGAAGAAGGGTCCCCTCCAACCAGCTCCGGAAGTCCTCGATCGGACACGGTCTCAGAGTCAGCCAATCCTGGTCACGGCACCAATTGTTGGCCCGATTTTTTCATTGGAAGCCCAAGAATAAGCTGGAGAAATGGTTTATTAAAACAGTATTTATTAGTGGTCACAAGTAGAGTATATTGCAGCGCTGGACTCGGAGTGCCAGAGCTCCCGCAGGAAATCCGTCAGGCCGAGCCCTGTTATCCGGAAACATGTCATATTTCTTGTCAGAGTATAATTGGCCAATTTTGAGTGGCATGATCAGGCCAGCTGCTGTCCTTGCTGTGTTCTTTGGATGTGATAAACAATGTGTGTGTATGTGTGAGTGTTGTTTTAGGTGTCTAATGTACCAGACCTGTCTGCCCTAATAGAGATGTTTTGTCTGACCCAGTTGTTTATGTCATTCTAAGGTCTTGGACCATTTAAGGTCATCTGTTGTGCAGTATGAGCAGAGTGGAAAAGTAACAGCTAGGAACATAGGTTATTTAGTAAAATACAGAAAATGAATTTATAATTTCTAAGAACAAAGCCAATTATAACAACTCCCCCTTTTGACATGATTTAATCATGTCAACTAAATGAGGTAGGAATGTTATATTCTGTATTGTGTCACACCTGTTAGCGGCAGCCAACTTAGCAGGTCCCCAAACTGCCAGTGGCCAACTACCTTGAGGTGCAGCACAACCAGACAGAAGATTCTTGTTATCCCCCTTTTGATATAACTTCATTATGTGAGCTGTTATGTGTAAGCTGTTCTTCTTTGCAATTATCAGCAGCAAGCAAGTTTTCATTGCATATGAGAGAAATAAAAGGACACCTTTACTCAAACTCATTTTGACAGGTGACCTCTGACCTCTTATCGATCAATCAAATTAATATGACAGGTGACCTTTGTTTGACATCCGTTTGCTGACATCTGGGGATATGACTTTTGACCTCTTATCGATCGATCAAGCTATTTTGACGTGTGACCTCTGTTTGACATAGATTAGCCATCTGTTGAAGAGATCTAAGGAAGGAAGGGGGAGTTTATGGCTAGGGTTAAGAATGATTACAGCTAAAGTCAGGAGGTTGTGAGAAATATATTAGTTGAATGTTTAAATAAGAGAAAGGGTTAATAGAAAAGGTTAAGTTGTAGAAGCGGTCAGCATTTTAACAGCTTCAAAGACCGGTCCCTGTAAGGTAAAGATGGGAAAATAATTAGATGTGTGGGGTGGGGTATTGTTCGACCCCGGCTTGAGGGCCAATGGGTGGACAGGGGAGGGGTTTCGAGTAAAGGATAAAAACCCTGAGACAGTCAGTGTGTAGAGAACGACTTTGGGGTGAAAGATAGCTGATTCAAGATGCCAAGGACAAGAAGCAGAGTGAGTGTAGAGGATAAATCTACGCAGGCCCCGGAGAGGACGTGTGCTCTGCGGTCTCTCATTTGTGAGACTCCGGTAACGATATTTGAAGATCAGCCCTTGGTACCTAATGCTCCCAAGAAAAGGATGGTGTTTCTGTGCAGAACGCAGCAACCGCCGCCCGTGTCTCTACGGGAAGAATGGTCACTGGAGCCTTATGGACTGCGGGGAAGATGGGGCTATGTGTTCATGTATGAAACAGGTGACCTCTGTCTGTATCAGCTTGACGAGGGTGGTGAGAAGCCGGGACCTCTGACCACTGTGGGTATGCTAACTTCCAACGACTGGGGAGTGTTGAAACTAGCGATACCGCGTCATAGAGAAGGAGGCATGGGCTCGGCTGAGGAGGTGTTAACAGTGAAAGAAGAACCCGAAGAAATCCCGGCAACGTCTGCAGCCAAACGGCCGAGACTGGAGAGTCCGAGACTGAGGAATCCTCTGGATGATGCTGAGCTGGCCAAAACAAGGATGGTTTTCACTGCTGTGTGGCAATCGAAAACAGGCGTTACAGGCCGTTGGTTCTTCCGCGCAAGCCACCGGAAATCTAATGAGAATGAAGACGGGGATCTTTTTGTTCTTGAGTGCTATAACTCTGACTGTGGTGTGTTTAGGACGCTGTTAGCAATACCTCATGCAGCCTGGGTGGAGAAGATGAATGATATAGCGGATCGAGTTTCCACGCTGTTCCGCAGTTGCCAGAACTGGGGTGAGATTCTAGCAGTCAAGAAAACCCTGGCTGTGTAGACCTCCCTCCGCTGAGAACCCTCCTCCTCAACCTCAATAACCACACCCCCTACAGGTTTATAAGGACACACTCCAGCACAGGTCATACACCGATCAACACGAGGAACAGGATGAGAACTAGCGTCCAGAAGACATTGTGCGAGGAGATCGCTGACCGCGATCTGGAGAATGCTTCTCCGTCGCTATTGATGCATACAGGGAGTCCTTCAGCAACATCCACATCACCGCAGTTTGGATCACCAGACAGCGACAGATACTACCTGGAGCCGTATCACCCTCCTTCACCAGCGACTTCGTCTGAGTCTTTCTTCTCCTCCAACTCCTCCTCTTCTCTCGAGATCGAGTTCTCAAATTCGGCGCCTGATGACCGCTGCTTAACGCTCTACCCGATAGGATCCACCGTGGGCGTAACAACGGAGGAAGCTAAATCTAACGAAATGGAGGACTCTCAGCTTCCACCAGGCCAGGGGTCCCCTGCACACACTCAGGATGCCGGAGGAGAGGGTGAGGACGAGTTTGATGGATGGGTCCCCTCAGGTTTCATCAAAGTTGTGAAAACTGCAGTGATACACCTCTTGAACGAGACCATCAAAAAATTTATGATTGAATCATGCTACGGGTGTAGTGTCGATCACCCTAGTTTACGCCAACATCAGTGCAAGGATGTCCTCGAGGACGACTTTTTTCATGACCATTACTACACTCTGATGCGGAGACTTTATAATCAACGATTCGTTGCTTCCATTCAACATCTTCTAACTGCGCGTAACATTTGTGAAGATGATGCCAGAGTCAGGGCTGTGGCAGAAGCTTACTTGTACGAACTAACTCTGGTGAAACATATCAACACTTCTATACACGATATGTACGAGCAGTTGATTGGAGATGATGTAAAGAAATTGCAGCAGCTTCAAACCATGACAAAGTTCTGGGAGGGTTAAAAGAGGGGTGTTACATTCCTTCTTTCCATCAGCCGGATGTGTTTAGACTAATATTGTATCCGTGTGATGTTTTTATAACATTTAACTTTTCTTAAATCCTATATTACTAGCATTCCTGCTTTTTGTGATCATTTGTATGTGTGTGCGTGTGTGTATTATTACACATTAGAGAAAAAAAATAAAAGGTTGAAATATACTTGCGTTTTGTGTTTTCTGTCATTACAAGCCAGAGTTTGTATAAGGTGAGATGGCTGAAACGAGATTAATGAAAAAGGTTTTCTACGATCCTATCCACCCTGGTAGTTTTGGGGGAGTAGAGAGGTTGCGTAAAGCTGTACAGGACGAAACGGGTAAGAAAGTCGCGTGCGAAAAAGTGCAAGACTTCTTATCAGAGCAAGATGCATATACTCTACATAAACCTGCAAGAATACATTTTCCGAGAAATAGAGTTTTTGTCACCAGCCCCTTAAAACAATTCCAAGCAGATCTCTGCGACATGCAGGCCTTGGCTGAGTACAATGACGGGTATAATTATCTATTAACCGTCATTGACGTGTTTTCAAAAAAGGCTTACGTTCGCACTATGAAGAGAAAAACAGCCGCAGAGGTCGTAAAGGCTTTTGAATCTGTTTTTAGAGAAAGCGAGACCCCTAAAAAACTTCAAACTGATGCGGGGAAAGAATTTTTTAACAAAAAATTTAAGGCATTATTAGAGAACCACAGAGTTGTGCATTTTGCTACTCCGAGCGAGGTAAAGGCATCTGTGATTGAGAGGTTTAACCGCACGTTAAAAACCAGGATGTGGAGATATTTTACTGCTAATAACACACGTCGATACGTCGACGTCCTGCAGGATCTCGTGGAAAGTTACAACCACAGTTACCACACGAGCATCAAAATGAAGCCTGTAGAAGTGACTCTAGAAAACACCTTTAAAGTTTTTCAGAACCTGTACGGCTCTGCACGCGATCGATGCTGCAAGGACTCAAGGATAAAGTTTAAAAAAGGAGATCTTGTAAGAATATCTAAACTGCGAGGCGTGTTTGACAAGAAATATGAACAAAGTTTTACAGACGAAGTGTTTACAGTGACCGAGCAGCTTGCACGATCTCCCCCTGTGTACAAACTCAAAGATTTTGATGGAGAAGCTATTGAAGGTTCATTTTACGCGGAGGAGATTCAAAAAGTTAAACTGAATAAAGACAAGATGTATCAAGTGGAGAAGATATTAAAACGACGCAACATCAGGTGTGTAAAACAGGTTTTTGTCCGTTGGAAAAACTGGCCTGAGAAATTCAACAGCTGGGTCAGAGCCAGTGACCTTCACGAGGTATAAAGGGGGCCATCGCTACTCCTAGCCCGCTACATTACACCATGAACCGAACGGTAGAGGATGAGGGGTTTTATATCACCCTGCCCTCCAACGCTAGTCTCAACGTCTTTAAGAATAATACCAGTTCCAGTTTCCGCGTGGATTTAGCCCAGCATATCGATTTGGAAGGTTCGTGGCAGGTTGCCTTGACGGAGATTTCTTATCCGTACACATGGCATAACGCCCCCAAGGACCAGGCTTTTTTTGAATGGAGGAAAGCGGGGCTGGAAAATTTCTACCGCCACAATATAGGATGGGGACATTTCAAGGATTTGAATCAGCTCAAAGCCGAGATTGAGGGTCACCTTAGAAAAATAGGTTCTGATATTTATTTAGTCGTGAACACGGTGGAAAATAGACTCGTGTATCAGGCAGGTGGCCAGTACCACCTGCGTTTTTATCCACCACTGAGCTACATGCTAGGTGTGGAGCCTGGCAAATGGATCGTGTTTGATAAAAGGAGTGCCCCTTACCCGATGGATTTAAAAGCAGGTTTCTACCAGCTTTACTGTTACAGCGATGTGGTTGCTCCTCAGATAGTCGGCGATGCTTATGCCCCGCTCTTGCGAACAGCTAGAGTAGAGGGTAAGTTTGGCGATATAATTACGCATACTTTTAACCCGGTCAACTATCTACCTGTAGCAAAGAGGCATATTGAAAACATCCACATAGAGATTAAAACGGATCAAAACACTCCGGTAAATTTTACTTATGGGAAAACCGTTGTGAGACTACACTTCCAACCCGTGATATCACAACGCGTAATGAAATGATGGTCATTCACTCTAATATCACAGAGAGAGAGTAAGAGGTAATATATATATATATAAAAACGGGTTGATCACAGACTCATTAGTCACTATCAAACAAACGTTCAGTCAGAGGTCACCTCAGTGTCTGTGTCTGTGTCAGGAGGAGGACGACAAAACAAAGCAACATGGTTCAGATAAACATGAGGGATGATCCTCACCGCTTCGTAAACTATTACCAGAACCAGGTCGGAGGTACCCTGCCTGGTTTTTATGGAGCACCTGTAATGTACGGTCGTGGAATAGGTTCTATATTTTCAAAATTATTTCGCTTCGTAGCCCCCCTTGTTAAAAAAGGTTTTGCTATAGCTAAGCCTCATCTGAAAACAGCAGCTACAAACATTGCCTCAGATGTCATAGGCAAAACCATGAGAAGGATCTCTGGTCCTGCAGAGACGGGAGGACAAGAAGGATCGGGTATCATGGTTCTGTCACGAAGACCAAGAAAGCGGCCGCCGGGTGAACGTGTGAGGAGGTCACAAATAGTGAGGCCGCTCAAAAGAAAGAAGTCAGTTGGAAGGATCAAGCCTAAAGGGAGGAAGTCTGCACGGAGCAGGGATATATTCCACTGAATCATAAATAGAGAGAGAAAGAGAGTGAAACATGGCTCTTTTGCATCACAAATCCCCTGAGTGCACCCTGGCAGAACTGGACTTATTTTCAGTCCCTATGACCCAGCTTTCTATCGAGGATAAGATCTACACGGAAATTATGCCTCTATCCGCTATTACTGAGAATGGTCCGATTGAGTTTTTTATACCGGGAGATGGTGAAAAGTATCTGGATCTCAACGATACCTTGTTACATCTACGCGTGAAGATCACCAATGCAGACGGCACAAACTTGGCGAACGACGCACCTGTGGGTCTCATCAATTATCCTCTCAATACACTATTCAGTCAATGCGATGTTACTCTGGGTGATAGATTAATTTCACAGTCTAGTGCCACCCACCCATATAGAGCTATGATCGAGACTCTGCTAAACTTTTCTGAAGACACGTTAAAGAGTCAGTTCAGCGCTGGTCTTTATTGTAAAGACACAGCCGGCGCCATAGACTCTATAGTAACCAATAATGGGCCAAACAGAGGGCTAAACCAGAGGGCTCTCTGTACAGCTAATTCCAGAGAAGTACACCTATTGGGCCCCCTCCATGGGGATATCTTCTTCTGCGAAAGGCTCCTGCTGAACTCTGTGGATATGAGAGTTAAACTAACCAGAGCCAGTGAGGCCTTCTATCTCATGGGAACCAGAGACTCGACTTACCGATTAATGATATTAGGAGCCTCTCTTTTTATCAAAAAAGTTTCCGTCTCCCCCGCTGTTCGTTTAGGCCACACATCGGCCTTAATGAGAGGAAACGCTCTCTACCCACTGTCACGAGTGAATGTAAAAACATACTCCATCCCTGAAAATTCGAGGATATGCAATCAGGAGAATCTCTTTTTGGGAGCGATGCCTAAATATATTGTTTTAGGTATGGTGCACCACGAGGCATTCACGGGAAGAAGGGACTTGTCACCCTTCAACTTTAAACATATGGATATAGAGTATCTAGCTCTTTGTCAGGATGGTAAACAAGTTCCCGCCAAGGCGTTCCAGCCTCAGTTCAACCAAGGCATTTCAGTCCGGGAATTTTACAATTTGTTCACAGCGACAGGTCGTCATTTAAAAGATCTCCCTCTGAGTATCACACGTGAAGAATTTAACAACGGTTACTCGCTGTTTATCTTTAATCTCAATCCTGGTGAGGATAGCGACGCCTTGTCACCTGTTTCTAATGGGAATTTAAGACTGGAGGCGAGGTTTAGAGTTCCGCTACCTCACACCACAACCCTCATTGTCTACGCATGTTACGATTCCATTTTGGAGATCAACTCAAGAAGACAGGTGCTGGTGGACTATTATTAAAAGAGTAAGCATGAATAACCACCAACTGGAGAGCCTGTTGCACCATCTACTGGGTGACCTATTTTGTGGCGTGTGGGCTAGTGACCAACACCCCTTGCTCACACAAACGTTTACAAAGCCGGCTTACTTCATTGTGAACACACATCCTTCTCACATGCCTGGGGAGCATTGGCTAGCTCTGACTCTGGAGGAGAACGGTCAAGCCACCTTTTTCGACTCTTACGGGCTACCGCCAGATTTTTCTCACTACCCCTCAGACATTGTGTCATTTCTGAAAGACCGATCCCTGAAGATAACGTACCATAATCGCCAACTTCAGAACACCTTGTCCACCGTGTGCGGTCAGCAGTGCGTTTATTACCTCTGCCACCGGGCGTGCGGAATGTCTCTGCAGCAAGTATTATCCTCCTACAGTGACGATGTTCTTAAAAATGATGTGATGGTATCTAACTTTGTGAAAAAATATCAGAGATGCATCAGAAAGCACAGTGCTACCTCATTTCATCACGGAGCCTGTTCTTTACAGATGTTCAAAGAGTGCTATAAATTGTGAATGCATGAAAGTGATGACTCTGTAGACTCTGAAAATTGGAATCAATAAAAATTTTTTATTGAGAACAAATGACGGTATCATTTTATTCATTTCTTACAGAAATTTATGGTGAAAAGGTAACCCAGCGCGGAGGTTTTATCTTTTTATGCAGACTATGTTCATCTGCAGCCTCGTCTCGCTCACCATGTCCAGATCTTAAAAAATGTGGGGAGAGGGTTATCTTCTTCTTCGGTTTTACAGATGGTATTTTCTCTATTCCGCTCGACTCTGTTTTGAGACGACGATATTGTTCACGGGCTTGCGGATTATTCACAGAGGATAAAGGTATGTTCAGTTCATTCAGAACATTGAGAAAACTTGTCCAGCCTGCTGGTTGCATGGTTTGGGCTTTTCTTTTAAAAGGGAGCAGAAGGTTTTTAAGTAAATCAACCAAATGTGATCCTCTCACAACCTGCCCCTGATAAACAAATTCTCCTCTGGTGGTCCAGCCATTTCTCTCAGATAATTTCCTCAAGATGTATTCACCATTTCTGCGATCGCGCTTTGGAAGGATTTTTAATACCTCACTCGCCGTTGCATCCAATTCTAGCTGATCGGGCTCATGAACACGATCCGTCTCACGGGAATCTGATTCAGGTATTGGATCATTAAGACTGTTTCGCTGAAGAGTCACAGTCATCCGCGGCTCCTCCATCTGACCTTGCTTGATTAGGGTGAGGTATCTTTGCAGCAGGGCGTCGTATTTCTTAATTTTTTCATAAGAGGTCATTCCTGACTCGTCGAGTATCGCTCTCATTTTACTATCCAAATCATCCTCCGCCGTCTGTCTGATAGAAGTCTCTGACTGACTCAAGTGTTTGAACTGATGAGGTGAGATGAGAAACATCTTTTGTGCTGTCCTGAGCGACATCTTATCTTCTAACGATTCCGGCCACTAGATCCCCAATTACGGGTGCAAGAGCCGTTAGGATGGGGAGAATAAACCCTCCTCCTTGACTTTTGAGAGCCAGCTGCTTACGTTTTAAACCGGTTCTCTTATCAGCCAGCAGTCTGATAACTTTCTTTTGATTTTTCAAACTCCGATACTGGGGAGGGGATAGCTTAATGTTACCCTTTAAAATATTCAGAGCAATCTCACACAAAGCTTTAAGAAAGTCGGGTGAACAATGGCCGAGAATGTCCTTACGTTTCTGAGGTGTGGCGTGGTACAGAGCTCGGAGTAACGGAGCATTCCTTTTTATACGGGCTGACATGATAAATTACTATGCTTTCGGAACATAGACAACTGGCCACTGACTAGGAAGTAAACCCGTTCTCAGTCTGTATTGTTCTGGGCATGAGTGGGTCAGGTCGACGATTAAATACCCGTGCAGCTCTCTGGTGGCGTCCTCAAAGCTCTCCAGAAAAATAGCTTTCTCTGAGGGGAAGATTTGACGGGCTAGTATATTCACCTGCAATCTATCTCTGGGATTCTTAAACAGCACCAGGTAGTTACTGTTCAGGCTGATGGTGCGACTGTATTTCCCTTGATGAAATACATTTTGAGTCAACATCATGACACTCATATTTCTGTGATGTCTGTACTGTGTGAAAATTTTTACCACTTCAGGATGGTCTGAAGCCTGAAAAATTACATCGTCCAGAATAACCAAGTGCTTACAATCAGGAGGGAACAGATTTTCATCTTCAAAAGAATGAGGCAATCCTTCCACAAATTTGATGTTTTTATTCAACCGCTGCAGTTCAGCATACAGTGGTTGGAAAGAGGTATAAATCCAAACAATATTATCCGGTACAACATCCATCACATGGTTACACTTTTTTAAAACACTTTTAACAAAAAATGATTTTCCACATCCGCTGGGCCCCACAATCAGACATGAAAAAGGAGTCTTTAGTCTGGGGTCAAAATCAATCTCCTTCATATCAGAAAATTGCGGCATTTTTATTTATTTATTTATTTTTTTTTCCCTCTCTTAACCACCTTAATACCTTAATAACCGAAAGGCAGAGTTGTACCGTCAGGAAAAAGGCGTCTCTTGTCATACACCACCCGGAACTTTTTCTGGAATGTCACATTTTTTAACAGAAACCCCTTTTTATCTCTTCTGATGGTACGCTGAGGGGTCTCGATCACCGTTTCTCTGGAGTCAGCCAAGTATCCCTCCACTAACTCTTTGACGCTGTCAAAGTTGACCTTCTCGCTGCATTCATGCGTCTGAGTGATGCCTTTAACGCGCATCGATACTTTTTTCTGATTTCTGGTCTGGTAGGAGTAACTCTTGGGTCCTGCTGCAACAAATTCCTGAATTGTGTCACCTCCCAGCTCGTCGGTCAAATCCCCCAGATAGTTTCCCAGTTTCAGTGGAGTCTCACCTTTTTTCACCACATAGATCAGACTGTCTGTGTCTATGTAGAGAATTTTGTCCTGCATTACTTCCAGACAGCTGTACAGTTTTAAACGTGCATATGCGGTGGTAAATGCTGCAATGAATACATTGTTTACCTTTTTGGGTGGAGCGATGCACCGTTTGTTGTAAGTCCACTGCAACATGCACATGTCAGGGTTTAGAAAGTGGAAGTAGGCTATCTTGTATTTACCCGAGAACATGAAATTAAAAAATTAATTCGGGTCTGTGACGATGGTGGTCTGATGGAGGTCGCTCCTCTGCGCAAATTTCCCCCAGAAACTGTTCAGACACAGTTTAGCCACCTGTCTTTCAGCAGGGTTCACCTCTATTTTGCTGGTATCCAACTGAATACCTTGATGGAGTTTGTAATCTCTGACGTACCTCTGCTTACTCTCCTCATCAATTGCGTCTGCGGGATATCCTGAAGCCTCTTGTTTACCCTTAAGAAATGTGTGTATGTAGTCTACAAAGATTGAGCTACTGGTCCTGTCAAAGTGCCACACCTCAGTGATTTTAGCAAGACGATAACCAAGCTTTAACGCCTTGCTAAACTCCACACTCACCCACACACCTGTTAGTGCTCTCTCCTCATCGCTGTGGCTGCACGCACCTGCCTGGTTATTCATTTCAGCACAGGTGCGACAGAGAGTGAATACAAGTTTTCCGTGAGATGACTTGTAAGGTAAAACTGGGAAAAACAGCCCACGCGGAGGATAAACAACAGCTCTTATGAAACCAAAGTAGCTGTCAGGGTCATCAAAATCTCTGCAGATGATTCTGGGATGGCCGAGAGGGTAAGGAAAGCTGCAATTTACATAGGGGTAAAGAGATGTAAAGTCAGCGTAGTGCACAGTTTCATCTACCCCCGCACTGTACCTCAACCTGAGTGCGCAGGTCCGCCCACCGTACAGTGCCTGTCTTGGAGAGAGAGGTTCAGGGGCGTTAAAGCTCTTGAGAAATTCAATCACCTCCGGATGGGACTTTTTCATCTCAGTCCACTCGTGCTCCCACATGATATGCAGACGAAGACCGTACACTGACTGAAGTTCTCTCTCTCTCTCATGGGTCTCTGCATAGAACTTTTCAAACGGCTCCTTCCTCAGCGGACATGTGTCTTGAGGCTGATAGCAGATGGGGCAGCCGTGAAAGAAACAGCCGTAAAACTCAAAAGCTACCCTCACACCGTCAATTTCCGCATACCCATCTACGTGATAAGGACCGATTCCTTTTTCCCCTGTGTTTAACGCATGGCTAATCTCAATCCCTCTGCTAAACCACTGGATGGATGCGTTTGAGAAGGTCTTACTCTGCTGACTGTAATCAACGGGTGAAGGTATGGCCAGGGTTTTAGGCTGCAGAAAGTTGGCGGTAAAAACCTTCATACAGGCCGACGCGATCGTGATGTATTTCAGGGGGTCCACGCGCGTCTCGTTAAAGAATTGCTCGCGGAATTTGACACACCCCTTGAACAGTATATCTACATCATTTTTGCAGTAAAGCATGCTCTGTTCACGAAAGTTAAAGGTGCCTTTACAAACTCCATCGTACCATCTGTAGAACTCTCCCTGCTCACTGGGGCTCATGAGTTCTACAGAGTAGTAACTCGGTGAAGGAAAAGGCCCCACATATTTCAAATTCTGCTCTGAAGAGAATCTGTGGGGAAAGAAACCTTTGGTATGATCACTGAAACCTAACGCTTTCGGCATCATACTCAGTTTCATAGGCAGGAAGGACAGACTATCGATGAATCTCAAACCATAATCACAGTCTGTAAAACAGAGAATTTTACTCCCCTGTGTGATGAGAGAGGGCTTCATACCTAGTTGCACCATGACGTTAAGGATTAGATAACTATCATAACCTCGTCCGTTGTGAGCAATAAACGTGTATCCACGGTAGCGTGGTCTCCTGAAACGGAGGAGGAATTTCTTGACACAATCCAACCCGTAGGCAGACCACTCGACACCTTTCAGCGTTTTTGCACAGACCAGAAAGGGGACATGCACATCGTTCTGACCGACTAAGGATTCAAAATCATAAAAGATCAGTTTTTCGTCAAGCCGTTCGTCGGTGCTGGTAGGCTGAATGTAACACTGATGTCCACCGAGAGTTGGTGTAGAACCGAGGGTCAGTTTCTCACCACAGATTTTACATTTTAAACCTTCACACACGTGGGGGGTTTTTACCTTAGTCATCGCAACGCGATAAAATCTCTTACACGTCGGACACCTTTTAATCAGATCACAATGACTCACTTGCATTCTGGCTTGGGGTCTCTCACGAGGTTCTTTGTGTCTGTTGAAGCACGACGAGTTACGACAGCTTCTGTTGCAATCGCCACAAAATATAGGACTGAGCTCTTGATTTGTACATGACGAGTCGCAACACACAGGACAGTAACCAGGACAGTAGTGTGAGTGTGGCTCATTGTAACTGGTGTAGCAGTGCTCGCAAATGTACCTGGACCCTATAAATCCTTTGAGGTTTTTTATTCCATAGTAATGGTTTTGGAGTAATAACAGAAAGAGAGGGCTTGATCGATCTCTGAAATCAGTCTCAAATTTACACAGAGCTCGATCACCCTTGGTTCTGTGAAACACCACAATTTTTCTGTTTAGGATTTTTTCGAATTTTCCAACATCACCGAAAGACACAGGCGTCTGATCAGTCAGCCCTGCCTGACGCTGCCACTCTCTCGCCTGGGCCGAAGCCTGACTATCGGTAAATTTAGAACCGGAGACGTGCGCGAGACTGATGGCGAAACAGAGCTGATTGTCACAGTTATCTGTAATGTACAAGTGACGTTTTTTCTTATGGATTAATTCGCATTCTAAGGTTTTTGAAGCCTTCCGTTTGGCGCCCCCTGTAGGGTTTCTTACTACCTGGAGGACTAACTCCATGTTAGTATCAGAGGCAATCTCTGCGTTCGATTGAGTTAACTCGTCTAAAAAGTCCAGAAAGGCTTTCAGGATTACATCAGACTCATTTGTGACAGAAACGGTAATATGTTGAGAAATACTCTCACCTACTAATTCTAGCTGGACGACATCATTACATCTGGCGTGTGATCGCGCTGTTTCTGCCACTTCAATAAGATTGCTCATAACAGCTGAAGTGAACTCAGCGATGTTGGGCATTCTATCAGGGCACGGACGCGGTATTGTGACGGGACGTCTTATTTCAAGACAATTGTAACGTTCACGCTCAATCGGTGGAGGTGTAGATCTCCGACTCGTTTCAGGGACGGGTACGTTCTCCTGATTCACCCCCCTACCATGCTGCAGAGTTTGTTCTGCTGCAGCTGGAGAAGGTAAAGAATTCAGATTTGATGAGGCTGTGTCTGATGCTGAAGATTGAGAAGCACTAATCGCTGAGGCTGTCTCTAGTGATGTGACACAAGGAGCTGGATTTGATGACTCATTTTGCAAACTCGGGCCGGGTGGCGGAGGCCCGTTTAAATTCAGGACTGATGATTCTAATTCAGGGACGGCTACGTTCTCCTGATTCACCCCCCTACCATGCTGCAGAGTTTGCTCTGCTGCAGCTGGAGAAGGTAAAGAATTCAGATTTGATGAGGCTGTGTCTGATGCTGAAGATTGAGAAGCACTAATCGCTGAGGCTGTCTCTAGTGATGTGACACAAGGAGCTGGATTTGATGACTCATTTTGCAAACTCGGGCCGGGTGGCGGAGGCCCGTTTAAATTCAGGACTGATGATTCTAATTCAGGGACGGCTACGTTCTCCTGATTCACCCCCCTACCATGCTGCAGAGTTTGCTCTGCTGCAGCTGGAGAAGGTAAAGAATTCAGATTTGATGAGGCTGTGTCTGATGCTGAAGATTGAGAAGCACTAATCGCTGAGGCTGTCTCTAGTGATGTGACACTAGGAGCTGGTTTTGATGACTCATTTTGTAAACTCGGGCCGGGTGGCGGAGGCCCGTTTAAATTCAGGACTGATGATTCTAATTCATGTAACACATCAATTTGACCATTTTCATCTTCTTCAATATTCATAGGAGATGATTGATAATCGACATTAAGGAGCGCATACTCCAGTGGTGTAAAGTAATCCCACACATGAACCGGTATGGGTATGTTTTCCAAATTTCCCACAGCCTCGGATATTACAGCCGGCACAGCTCTGCCTGCTTGATTATCCATCTTTACACAGAATTGAGAATGGCTAAGAGGGGTTAAGATATCTACTTATATATATATACACACATTTACTTTACTTCGAAATCACGGCCAAGTCACGGTTAATTCTCTGTATAAGAATCTCGCTACTTCTCATGAATGCCCGAGCTCTTGATCTTTCACGTCGGATGGTAGCGTTTCTTTTCCTCCACAGACGAGGGTCGGGCCGGCTTGGAGGATTTATCCGTTCTATTGACAGATCGGCCTCTGTGGTTGAAGGAGAAATAACCATAAAAGTATTTTGAATATACCTGGTTCAGTGATTGTGAATTTAAAAAAAAAAAAAAAAAAAAAAAAAATTAAGAATTAAAAATTTAAATTAAAGTTTAAAAAAAAATAAACAATTTAAATTAAAAATTAAAAATTTAAATTAAAATAAATGAAAAAAATTAAAGAAATTATATATAAATTTTTTTTTTTTTAAAAATTAATAATAATAATTTAAAATAATAATAAAAATAATAATAATAATAATAATAATAATAGGTTGTACCTTTCATTAGCCCTTCCACAAGCGACAGTCTGTTGCGCACTCTATTGCACCGCCGATTCTTCACCACGGACCTCACGGGAACTATAACATCAGATTCTGTCAAATTGAAACACAGTTTAATAGCGTAAAATAGATAAATAAATAAATTTAAAAAAAAAACCTTGCTTAAGTATACACTATGTGAAATTTGCATAGATGTTACCATGTAATGCTCCCGTTGAATGCAGCACGGATAAGTGGACAGAGCAGTAATAATATATCAACTGGCTTGTTTTACAGGCACCAGACATGAGTTCTACTGGAAAAAAAAAAGGCTGCGCTCTTTTAACCCCTCTCACCCTTCACGCTCTCCCTATGCGTCACATCCGTGTTGATGACGTATGACGCTTACGCGCTCACGTGAGAAAACAAAAACAATGAGTGATGAGTTTTTTTTAAAAACTTACCCCGCTGATCAGGCTGTTTAGCGAGGGGTCCTTCCTCCCCGCGAGCAACGCTTGGCGCCTCTAATAGCTGCGCCGTTATGCAGCCTAGTAAACCGACAGCCCCTTCAGCCGCAGCCGTATCGGTATGGTAGCCGCTCACAGGCGACTCGGGTCGCTGGGTTTCTCGTGGGCTGTAAGGTATACTCGGTGGTGTGTGTAGAACAGATGTTTCCTGCCGTCCGTCCTCTGTACTAACACTCGGACACTCAGTTGAAAACTGGTTGTGTTGTACAGGGAGCAGTCTTCGTCGTAGCCGGGATTTATTCAGGGAAAGTCCGTTTCCCCCTCCCGGCGCGTTTAAAGTCAATTCACCTTCGAACACGGCTGGGTTCTTCTTTTTTCGGCCTTGCTCCACACTGTTTAGTAAATCTGTAAACAATTACATCTGTTGTTATTTCATTGAAACATTTCACTTGTTAAAGGTTATTAAAGTTAAAGTAACATTACCATAATCGGCTTGCGTCAATATGAAGTCATCCAAATCCTCTGCGTCCAACTCTGGAAATTAACACTCTGTCATGGTGTGGTAATATAATTATACACGCATTCATATGTTTATCATCAGATCTTTTTTACTTACCGTTGAATACTCCTAAGAGTGCCAAAGAACCGCCGGTTGGCTGTGTATGGATGTCAGCTCTTGTTTTCCGTCCTAAAAAAGTTGTTTGTTGTTGGTTTTTTTTTTTTTTGGTTTTTTTGTTGTTTTTTTTTTTAAAGTTTTAAGGAGACTTTTTGCGTACCTGTGTCCATGGTTCCTATCCTGTCGGTTGAGCCCCTGACGTAAATGCCTGAACCATTTTATATAGTCTTACCCCCCTCCATACAAATAAGGGAGTGTTTTGCAAATTTCTTGAAGTGCTAATTTCAACCCATTTGCTCTTCACACTTAGTTTATATCCACCCTACGGTTAGTAACAGATTGATTCTGTTTACTTGTGAAGTAAGACGTTGTCTCATTCCCACACAGCATGGTGCATCCTAGTGAACATCATATATGTTCATTTGTTTACTTGCGAACTAAGACAACGACACATACTGTTTACCACACTGTACTTTGCATTCTTAATGAACCCATTTGTCCCTACTGTTCAGTGCCACAGCATGATGCATTCTTGAGACCCCCTGCAGTTGGCTCTCATAGTATCAGTCAGAGCGAGAACTACATGTAAACTTTATGGGCAACCTGTTCTATTAGTGAATTCTCTGTAGATTAGCCCATGATACCATATACAACATGTATGCAAACTAAGAGGGAAACCTTTTTCATGTAATTTAAACCTACCTCTATTTGCTATAAACAACCCATCCTCCGTTCAGTGTCACAGTATGGTGCAGCCAGAGACAACCAGATGTCTGTTAACACCCCCCACCCCACCCCACCCAAATCCATGCAGTGCTAGCAACACCTGGTAAAAGGAGGACTTTCCGGCACCCTGAGCCTTGCTCGTACGAGACTTAAAATGTTATCTCATTCCCACACAGCATGGTGCATCCTAGTGAACATCATATATGTTCATTTGTTTACTTGCGAACTAAGACAACGACACATACTGTTTACCACACTGTACTTTGCATTCTTAATGAACCCATTTGTCCCTACTGTTCAGTGCCACAGCATGATGCATTCTTACGACCCCCTGCAGTTGGCTCTCATAGTATCAGTCAGAGCGAGAACTACATGTAAACTTTATGGGCAACCTGTTCTATTAGTGAATTCTCTGTAGATTAGCCCATGATACCATATACAACATGTATGCAAACTAAGAGGGAAACCTTTTTCATGTAATTTAAACCTACCTCTATTTGCTATAAACAACCCATCCTCCGTTCAGTGTCACAGTATGGTGCAGCCAGAGACAACCAGATGTCTGTTAACAGACCCCACCCCACACATCTAATTATTTTCCCATCTTTACCTTACAGGGACCGGTCTTTGAAGCTGTTAAAATGCTGACCGCTTCTACAACTTAACCTTTTCTATTAACCCTAACCCTTTCTCTTATTTAAACATTCAACTAATATATTTCTCACAACCTCCTGACTTTAGCTGTAATCATTCTTAACCCTAGCCATAAACTCCCCCTTCCTTCCTTAGATCTCTTCAACAGATGGCTAATCTATGTCAAACAGAGGTCACACGTCAAAATAGCTTGATCGATCGATAAGAGGTCAAAAGTCATATCCCCAGATGTCAGCAAACGGATGTCAAACAAAGGTCACCTATCATATTAATTTGATTGATCGATAAGAGGTCAGAGGTCACCTGTCAAAATGAGTTTGAATAAAGGTGTCCTTTTATTTCTCTCATATGCATGTGTAAAATAATTGTAATGCATTAGCTAAACCTTTCTGTATCAGGAGTGTTTATCATGATGCTGGGAACAGAACCTCTTTCCCAGAATAGTTCAACCTTCATTACTCAACTGATCATAACTCTGCAATGAGCACATTTCTTAAAAGCTATAAGTATCACGCCTGTACGTGTATGCAAGGAATAAATTAATAAATGTTTCAATATGTCTTAAAATTAGTGTGTGTATGTGGCCCCAAACCCAATCTCTGTGTAGAATCTTAGTTCATTTTGGCCCAAAACTATATGTGGTTTAAGCAGTGGCAAGACCCTGCTCACCCATAAGTACCATTACAACACATAACAATAATTAACTAAGCTACAACAATTCATAAAATATTGAAACTCAAAAAGTGCTTAAGGCAATTAACATTACCATCAGGATCGTCCACTGTTCGCAGCGAATAGGAGCGAAAAACCCGATGGCTGATATCCGGGAAAATTCTCCTATGGCCCCATTCCCCCTTGGCGACCGACCACTTAATTACCTTTCAGTGCCTAAGGTCCCGCGCCGAACAGCCAATTCACACCAATGGCAATGGACATATGTATGAATTCCTATGATTAGTAATTGGTCTACTTAAAATCATTAAACTAAAGAGGAACATCACAAAACACAAAACAATACAGTACATACATTTAAACATGATGTGAATATGAAGATATGACCCTGTTGAGAACAGATGAGTAATGATAGATGTAGTGTACAAACTAACAATTTCTTTTGAGTGAAAATTTTATGATAACATTGTGCAGAGTGGTGTAGTGCAGCTCAGTCTCTTGTGGTCCAATCCTGTCACTGCTTGGTGTTTGGTTGTCCTTCTGGCTGAACCTCAGTTCAATTCAATTCAATTCAATTTTATTTATATAGCGCCAGATTACAACAATTGTCATCTCAAGGCACTTAAGTAATATAGTCCAATTCAAGCCAATTGGAATTCAATTCATTGTAATCATAATCCAATTAATTCATATAGAGCTAATTAAAAAAATTAATATCCTAGCTAAGGAAACCAACAGATTGCACCGAAATGTGTCTTCAGTCCAATCTCCCGTCCTGAGCGTGCCTGTGGCAACTGTGGAAAGGAACGACTCCCTTTTAACAGGAAGAAACCTCTGGCAGAACCAGACTCAGGAAGGGTGGCCATCCGCCTCGACCAGCTGGGGTTTGAGAAGACAGAAAAGAGGGAAAAGAGGGGGGAAAAACACCATAACGCCATTCAAAGGATATCTGTTGGAACAGGGAAACATAGGTTAATAACCACAATAATGTCACATGTACATAAAATCAATTTTGAAATTAAACAGGGGGAAAAAGAGAGCAAAGTGAGGAAAGGTGTGACAGATGAGGTCCCCCAGCAGTCTAAGCCTATAGCAGCTTAACTATGGGATGTTTCAGGATTACCTGAGCCATCCCTAACTATAAGCTTTATCGAAAAGAAAAGTTTTAAGCCTAATCTTAAAAGTGGAAAGGGTGTCTGCTTCCCGGACATTTACTGGCAGCTTATTCCACAAGAGAGGGGCCTGATAACTGAAGGCTCTACCTCCCATTCTACTTTTAGAAACTCTGGGAACAACAAGTAAACCTGCAGTTTGGGAGCGAAGTGCTCTGTTAGGAAAATATTGTACAATGAGATCTTTAAGATATGATGGAGTTCGGTCAGTAAGAGCTTTATATGTGAGGAGAAGAATCTTAAATTCTATTCTGAATTTAACAGGGAGCCAATGAAGAGAAGCTAAAACTGGAGAAACATGATCTCTCCTGTTAGTTCTCATCAGAACTCTGGCTGCAGCATTTTGGATCAGCTGGAGGCTTTTCAGAGAATATGTGGGACAGCCCAATAATAAGGAATTACAGTAGTCCAAACTTGAAGTAACAAATGCATGAACTAGTTTCTCTGCATCACCTTGAGACAGGATGTTCCTGATTTTGGCAATATTACGAAGGTGAAAGAAGGCAGTCCTAGAAACCAGTTTTATATGTGCGTCAAATGATAAATTCTGGTCAAAAATAACTCCAAGGTTCCTCACTGTAGAACTAGAAGCCAAGGAAATACCATCTAGAGTAACTATATAACTAGACAATTTCTCCCTGAAGCGCTCAGGTCCAAAGAGAACAACTTCAGTTTTGTCTGAATTTAAAAGCAGACAGTTCTGAGTCATCCAGGTCTTTATGTCTTTAAGACAGGCTTGTAGCCTGACCAACCTGTAGGTTTCATCTGGTTTCATAGATAAGTACAGCTGAGTATCATCAGCATAACAATGGAAATTTATGCCATGCTGTCTGATAATGTTACCTAATGGAAGCATGTATAAAGTAAAAAGAATCGGTCCAAGCACAGAACCCTGAGGAACTCCATGACTTACTCCAACGTGTGAGGAAGATTCCTCATTTACAAGAACAAACTGGAATCTATCAGATAAATATGACTTAAACCAGCCTAATGCAGTTCCTTTAATCCCAATAACATGTTCAAGTCTCTGTAACAGAATGCTGTGATCGATCGTATCAAATGCAGCACTGAGATCCAACAGGACAAGCACAGAAACAAGTCCGCTATCAGAAGCTAACAGGAGATCATTGGTAACTTTCACCAGTGCCGTTTCTGTGCTATGATGCACTCTGAATCCTGACTGAAACTCTTCAAACAGATTATTTCTATGTAAATGATCACAAAGTTGAACTGCAACTATTTTTTCAAGAACTTTGGACAAAAAAGGGAGATTGGATATAGGTCGATAATTAGCCAACACTTCTGAATCAAGAGTAGGTTTTTTAAGTAAAGGTTTAATTACAGCAACCTTAAAAGTCTGAGGTACATATCCTATCAACAAAGACCGATTGATCAAATCCAATATGGAAGTGTCAATTAAGGGGAAAACCTCCTTGAACAGTCTGGTTGGGATTGGGTCTAACATACAAGTTGATGGTTTAGAAGAGACTATTGCTGTTGTTAGCTCAGAAAGATCAACTGGACAGAAGCTGTCTAAATACAATTCAGGTTCGAAAGATACTTCTAAAGCTGCTCTACTTGATGATACATCAGTGATAATAATGGGAAGGATTCCATTAATCTTCTCTCTGATAGAAACAATTTTATTGATGAAGAATCTCATGAAATCATCACTGCTGAGAGTTAAAGGAATACATGGCTCAACAGAGCTCGGAGTCTTTGTCAGTCTGGCAACAGTGCTGAAAAGAAACCTGGGATTATTCTTATTCTCTTCTATCAATAATGAATAATACGCAGTTCTAGCTTTACGAAGTGCTTTCTTATACGTTATTAAACTATCTTTCCAGACTAATTGAGACTCTTCTAAATTAGAGGAACGCCACTGTCTCTCCAGCTTTCTTGCAGTCTGCTTTAACGCACGCAGCTGTGAATTATACCAAGGAGCCAACCTCTTCTGACTGATTACCTTCCTTTTCAGAGGGGCAACA
Organism: Leuresthes tenuis; assembly: GCF_036924035.1. Lineage (NCBI taxonomy): Eukaryota > Metazoa > Chordata > Actinopteri > Atheriniformes > Atherinopsidae > Leuresthes > Leuresthes tenuis. The sequence goes on along the minus strand of NW_027325455.1, from coordinate 83,797 downwards.
TTGTCCAGTGTTGTACGCATTGAAGCTGTAGTGCTGTCAACAAGAGAGTCAAGTTCTACTGGAGTAAAATTTAGGTAGCCATCCTGTGTCATATCAGCACATGGCAGTGAAGAAAAGGATGATGAAATCAACTCTTTAAATCTGGTTACAGCATTCTCTGACAGACACCTTCTATATGTAGAATTCTTCTCAGAAACCGTGTAGTCAAGTAATGTAAATTCAAAAGTTATTAAAAAATGGTCAGACAAGACAGGGTTATGAGGGAACACTGTTAACTGTTCACTCTCAATGCCATAAGTCAGCACAAGGTCAAGGGTATGATTAAGGCAGTGAGTAGGTCTGTGAACACTTTGAGAAAATCCAATAGAGTCTAATATAGAATTAAAGTTAATATTTAGGCTGTCATTTTCAACATCTACATGAATATTAAAGTCACCCACTACAATGACTTTATCTGTACTCAGCACTAACTGGGATAAAAACTCTGAGAATTCAGACAGAAACTCAGAATAAGGGCCAGGTGGACGATACACAACAACAAACACAAGAGGTTTTTGTGATTTCCACTTTGGGTGGGAAAAACTGAGAATCAGAGATTCAAAAGAGCTAAAACTAATCTTGGGTCTAGGACTGATTAGTAACCCTGATCTGAAGATAGCTGCCACTCCTCCTCCTCTACCTGTGGTTCTAGGAACATGAACATTTAAATAGTCAGAGGGAGTTGATTCATTAATGCTAACATGATCCTCCTGCTGCAGCCAGGTTTCTGTAAGACAAAATATATCAATATGATGATCACAAATCAAATCATTCACTAACAGAGACTTCAAAGGGAGAGATCTAATATTCAGCAAACCACATTTAATAGTTTGATGTTTTTGTTCAGTTAAAGTTTTTGTTTTAAATTTTTTTTGCACAAGAGGATTTGCTCCTTTTGTGTTTTTTGATTGAGGGGGGGGCAGCATCAGGTGGGAAGCCGCAGAGAAGTGTGTAAGACTACAACTCTGCATCCTGGTCTCAACCCTGGGATGTCATGTTTTTGGATGACTAATAAATTCGTCCATATTTCTAGAAATGAGAGCCGCTCCTTCCAAAGTGGGATGGATGCCGTCTCTCCTCATCAGACCAGGTTTTCTCCAGAAAGATTGCCAATTATCTATGTAGCCCACGTTGTTTGCTGGACACCATCTAGACAACCAGCGATTGAATGAGGACATGCGGCTAAACATGTCATCACTGGTCAGATTTGGCAGGGGTCCAGAGAAAACTACGGAGTCCGACATTGTTTTGGCAAAATTACACACCGATGCAACATTAATTTTAGTGACCTCCGATTGGCGTAACCGGGTGTCATTACCGCCGACGTGAATAACTATTTTACCGTATTTACGTTTATCCTTAGCCAGCAGTTTTAAATAGGATTCTATGTCGCCCGCTCTGGCCCCTGGAATGCATTTGACTATGGTCGCTGGTGTCTCTAATGCCACGTTTCTGACTATAGAGCTGCCAATTACCAGGGTTTTCTCCTCAGCGGGTGTGTCGCTGAGTGGGGAAAATCTATTAGAAACGTGGACAGGTTGATGGTGAACCACGGGCTTGACTTTAGGACTATGACTCCTCTTCCTGACAGTCACCCAGCCACTCTTAAGTCCCGGCTGCTCGGGATCTGCTCGGGGACGACTAACAGAGCAAGCTACGCTAGGTGGCTCCGCACTGACTAAAGGGGCCTGGCTCGCTATCGGGTGGTTTTCAACAGTGCAGAGCCGAGTTTCCAATTCAGAAAGCCTTGCCTCCAAAACTACAAAAAGACTACATTTGTTACATGTACCATTACCACTAAAGGAGGCAGAGGAGTAACTAAACATCTGACACACGGAGCAGGTGAAAGCAGGAGATAGAGGAAGAGAACTGGTAGCCATGCTAAGCTAGAGAACCAGATACACCGCTAAAAAGTGAAAAATAAAGACTAAAGATCTGTAAGAGTGAGCGTTAGAATATAACAAGTATGGGATAGAGTTAACTATGCAAGATGTGTAAATTATAGGGAGAAATAAGGTGATTATTAGTAGTTCAAGGAGAGCGAGAACTGTCACAGTGCACACACACAAAGCAACAGGAAGTGATGCAATACGTCTTACCGCAAAGCAAAGCCGTCAGACCCAGGATGCCTCAACGCCATCAAGTTCAGCAGTCTGAGCTAACTAGGAAGGAGAGGTTACCAGCACTTCACTTCCACAAAGGGGTCTTTACCACCCGTTTTCCCTAACTAATCTTTTTCTTTGGGACAATTAAGGAGATAATTCAGATTATTTTGTTGACAGTGGTTGAAGGTTGTGTGGTTGTTCAACCATTATCTTGGCATGATGATCGTGCCTCCCAGAATTTCAGACTGACGTCTTGTCAGTCACTTGGCTGTGAGTCCTTTAGAGGTTCTGCTGCAGATGCAGTTAATTTAAGCTGTGGATGAATGTTAGCAGGAGAGAGAACTGAGCAGCACAACATGTCATTTTCACAATGTTTTATATTCAGGAATTGCCTTTTAACAGGTTCAATCCCAGTATTCATTGGTCGACAAATTAAGTTTTCATATGAACCCCAAACAAAAACAAATAAATAAACCGAAAAAAATAAATAAATAAATGAAATGAAAAACAAAACAACTGGCCAGTTGATAGAAACCATGTTTTAGGACAGTACCTTAGACTCACCAACCTGCTGTACAGCATTAATGTGAAATCCAGTACCATCAACCTTTTCTGTGGAAAAAACTTCAAATCATTTAGAGAACACAGCAAGACAAAGACAAAACACAAGACAACATAGAACAAAAGACAAAAGGAAGACAAAGACTCACAGAATTTTGGGAAAATCTTGAGAAGTGTTAGTAAACTATGATTAATTGTTGTATCTCCACCCCCCGATGAGACTTAGTCTCATCCGTATGTTAGTTCTGCTGAACTCTTCCACTGCAGTTTCTGCTCCTGTGTTGCTGCTGCAGGACAGAAATGTTTGTGGTTAGAGTTAATTTTGGGAGCAGCACAGCATCAAGAAAGCAGCCATTTCTTCTCAATGAGTAACTGATTAACCTTTTTGGGATAAATATTGTCTGTCCTCTTAATTCAGCTCAGAGTGCTTTTGATAAAATTTCAGCACGATCTGCTTAATTCTCACTTGTTACTTTATACTAAATTCTATTTAATTCTTACCAGTGGCTGTGTTTCGTGATGCTGAGCCATCCACAGACAGTTCAGGATCAGCATTAAGTTTTTTCTGCTCCATTTGAATTAGAAACACTTCATGGGGTACCAACAGTGTGACATCAGAGTTTCTTATAACATCACATGATACAATAACATATTTCCATACAAATTAGAATCAAAGACAAAGGTTTATTCTATTTTTCTATTTGTCTCAATTCCTCATTTATTTATTTTTTAGATGAGCCATGTGGCCTTGTGCTGCTAACTTTTTCCTTAGCAGTGCCACAGCATCGTGCTTGTGTTCAGATCTTTGGTTGGTTATTGATCACTGTTATCTTGCATGCATGCTTTGACCTAAGGGCCCAGATTCTTGATATTATTTTGTAATATTTTTTTTTATTTATTTTTTCCTCGTAGCAGTTTTGGAATGTTAGCTAAATTGTTCAGGATCATTCTTGTTTTTTCTTGACATGAATTAGGCCTTTAATCGTGCAGTTCAAAGCTCTGTGCTTTACCTTACTTCGAGCAGCTCTGCCTCAGTTTATTATGTTTTACTTAATCTTTACTTCTTCCTTCCAGTATGTGTGGATGTATGTGGGTGTATGTGTACGTATAGACGTGCGTGTGTGTGTGTGTGTGTGTATGTGTGTCTATATGTGGCCTTGGGTTTCACTGCTTTGTTTTATTTTCTTCTATCATTTTCTTGTATGAAAAGTGTTATGAAAATAAAGTTTGATTGATTGATTCATTGATTGATTGCACCAGATTAAACAACTTGGGTCATCTCCCATATAAATTCTCGAATGAACCAGAACACATGATTAAAACTGTTCTCACAGAACATTTTATTCATCCCATTCATATCTTTTTCGTTCGACCAACATGTCATGACTGAGCACAGATCGGATTGTACCTTGTATCTTGTTTCTCAATAAATTGTAATTGAAGTGGGTTGTTGCCATTTTCCAGAGATCTTTTAGTCACCTGGTATGGAGTGGTGGGAAGAGAGGGTGTGTCCAGATTACTGTTGTAGTTCTTTGTAACTTGAGCTTTTAATGTCTGACTTTCACACAGGAGAACCTTTATTGTTTCTGCTACTGTGGTTCTACAGTCTAGTCTCCACAGTGGTGTTTTCCTTTGGTTTCATCGTCAGTGGTCCGTCCAGTCTCTGATAGAGTTTTAGTCCCCGTGGTCTAGTCTTTGTCAGCAGGTGAGGTTCCTAAGTCAGTCCGGACCTCAGTTAATGTTCTTTCGGTAGGATCTTGAGCCTGAGTACAGTGATCCTTGTGGATCCAGTTACTCAGTCTATTCTCAGTCAACCATACCTTTACACAATGTGTTGTAGCTTCTGCGTCCTGTCCATATAGGAGAGGACCAGTTAACTTTGTTCACTTTCCTGGTCCTGTTCCTTGGTGAGTATTTCTGTAACCTGCTGAGATATACTCATCACAGTGTTATTCAGTTGTTTCACATTCACACAAGTTTCCATACTGTAGTACAACAAGGGGTGAGCCTGTTGGTGCAGTTGTAAATTGACAGGGTGATTCCTCCCTGGCATGACCTCATGTGGGACAACATGACAACATTCATGGTGGCATTTGGAGTAAATCTTAGGCTAACACAATACGTAGAGCTTCAGCCCAGGTTAACTGTGTGTCTGCACAGACTTCTTTTCGGCCTTTTTGATGGTTCTATTTGCTCTTTTCACTAGTCCTTGTAAAGCTGGGTGAGAGACTGCACCGAGCTTATGTGTAATTCCAAACAATTTTTCCACTTCTCCTAGTTCTTCATTGGAGAAGTGAGTACCATTATCTGATCTTATCACTTCTGGTACCCAAAATCTTGGAATAATTTCTCTTGTAAGCCATTTAATGACTTCTTTTCCTTTTTTAGTAGGTGTGGCTTCTACCCATCTAGAAAAGGGAGCTACACACACTAGAAGAAATAGTTTACCTTCAGTCCTGTTCGCTGCTCCCATGTCAGTAAACTCAATTACTATCTGTTTCCAAGGGGCATCAGGTACTGGGAAACTACCTAGTCCTGCTTTGAGATTGAACAGCTTGCAAATTTCACAAGATTGCACAAAATATTTTATTGTGTCTTTTAGGTGGGGGTGCCACCAGTGTTGTGAAATGAGCGCTGTTACTTTTGAGCTAGCACAGTGAGCTCTACTGTGTGCTTCTTGACATAGCAAATTTAGTAGTCCAGTTGGAGCTACTATTTTGCCTTCATGATTCCAGCAGCGTCCTGTGGAATCTTTTTTTTTTTCGTTCCATGCTTGCTTTTCAGATGGTGCCGCTGCTTCGTGAAGTTCTTTAATGTTTTCTAAACATAATTCTCGTTGTGATTTTTCCTCCAATGTTTTCTGAGACATCTGGTTAAATGCAGTATACCCTGCTTTTGTTTTTGCTGCCTTATCTGCCGCATTGTTGCCTCTCGCTACTCTCCCATCTCCCTTTTGATGTCCTCTGCACTCGACTCTAGCAACTTGTTTTGGTTCAAGTATGGCATAATATAGTTCGAGTAATTGATTCAAGTGTTTAACCGGGGTGCCGGCTGAGGTCACAAAGCCTTTCCTTTTCCAGTGACACATGTCTGGTTTAGAGGCATGTCTTTAACTGTAAACACTGTTTTTATTTCACTAATTTATTCAATGTTTATTGTTAGATTAATTAATATTTATCTGCAGGGTTAGAATTTGCTAATAGTATTAATATAGTGTTCAGCTGTACAGCTCTCTGGTTGCTGTGGCTGTTTTTAAATGTGCCATGAAAACAAACCTTGACTTGACTTGTTATGACTCAGACTTACTGCAGCTGTCTTTAAATTTCTTTTAGAGTTTTCTTCTTCAAGAAACTCATTGGTGATATCTGACTCTCGTTGTGCCTTTTATTGCCGTGTTTTTGTTAATTTCCTAATAATCTAACTCACTTTAAACCTTTATATAAAGCACGTTGCTGCTCTGTTAAGATAACAGATCCATTGATTCATATATCTGCTGCAGTTAAATAGTTAAATGGTTTAATGAGATCAATTATAAATACTGATGATAAATATTAACTCAGAATTGGTGAAAATAAGCAGAGGAGAAGTATTTAGATCAGCTAAATTTTAAGTCATGTTACTGTGATCTCTAACACAATAAAGGCTAACCTTTAATGCTTTAAGATGGTAAGAAACTGTCTGACACCTATCTGCCTGACCTTGCTGTTAAATCCCGATATTTTCTAATAAGTCATATGGTCTGACTGTCCGGTCTCAGACCTGCTTCAGGTGGAAATCATAAAGTCTCAATTTGTAGAACATCTTTTGTTCAGGCAGTTTTTCAATTAAAGGATCAAAGATTTAAATGCTATGTTTGTTTGTCTGACTTTTTAAGAGAGCTGTTAAATCTTAATTCAACAACAAACTGGTTCTAATGTTTAGTTTTAAACAGTGTGTTCTTCCTGGATTTATTTTGGACATTGTATTGCTTCTTATCTCTTCACTGTAATACTTGCATTGAAAAGCGGTTTTCAGATTGTCCATTCAATGTGGTATTTCTCCCATTAAAATTTATTTAAAAATAAATTAATTATTGAATTGATGATAAATGCTCTAGTAAAAACTTCCATTATCATTATAAATTTTTTGACTAAATAACTATATGTAACTCTAGTACTCTTTAAGTACAGGCCCAGGGTGAGAGCATTTATGACAAAGCTAAGGATATCTAACCTTTTCTTTTCCAATTACACATGTCCACATGTACATTCTAAGCTGTTTATGCTGAATCTGTATAAATGGTCATTTTTTTATTTTGCTAAATGGCATGCTTCTGTTATTGAGTGTGATGTTAGGAAGATGTGTCTTATCTGCTAGTGTAGTAGGATGTGTCCCTGGAAAAGATGACGTTGTGTCTGGCACGTGCTGTGGTAGAGGTGCAGAGGACTGCGTCTGAATAGAGAATTTAACTTCTCCAAAAAAAATACTGACAGTCTGCAAGAAATGTTACTGCTTTTTTTTCCGTCTTTTTCTGCCCTAGCTTTCTGCAATAAACCTGCCTCCTTTAGCTTTGCTGTTGCTTGATTCCTACTGCCTGTTGCTTGTTTTGAAAACATAGAGAAATCACTCAGTTGCGGTGGCGCACTTTCAAACCCTCCAAACATTCCTTTCCCTTGTATTTCTCTCGTCCAATTTACAAATCTATCTGTCTCTCTTTTTTCGTCTTCTCTTGGAACTTTTTTCTGCCATCTCGTCAACGTGTCAAATAATACCGACCCCAATGAGCAGGGTTTACATGTTTTCCACTTATCAACAAAGGTTTGTGACATATTCAGGTATTTCACGTGTTAATCAGAATGGGTGAATGGTGCAATGCCCGAGTGTTGGACCTGACCAAGAAGCCTCTACACAGAATCTTTTACTCTGTGCGCTTGATCGCTGGGGGTTCTCCCAGTCTCTTCACTCATTTTAATTCACCAATCTCTGTAACACCCTAACTAAATTCCCCTTTATTTTCTAGTCCAATGCCCCCTTTTACAGAACTACTTGAGATCTGTGTCAGTGTAGGAATTCTCCAGCAGTCTCTATTGCTAGATACACTTCCACTAACACAGTAAAATATCAACCAAATAGCAAACCACCCCACATTTTCATGAAAAATAACCAACTTAGCCCTGTGTCCTTATGCAGAGATAAACACTTAGTGTATCGCCTGTTCACAACAACTGCAGAACCGCCGCCGCTTGTGGAAGAGAAAAAAAAAACAAAAAAAACCAAGACACACCGCCGATTGTGGATTTTACAGTCCAAGCACCAAATGCGTAGTAATAACAGACACACCGCCGATTGCGGATTTTACAGTCCAAGTGCCAATTGCACAGAGATTACTTACGCCGCCTATTGTGAAGTAATACAGACCCACCGCCGATTGCAGATAAAGGTCTAAGCGCCCTTGTGCACAGAAATTACTCATGTCGCCTGTTGTGCAGTAATGCAGACCCACCGCCGATTGCGGATTTTACGGTCCAAGTGCCAATTGCACAGACATTACTCACGCCGCCAATTGCGGACTAACAGACCCCCGCCCATTGGCATCTACTTCCTATTCAGTTTAGAAGACAGGATGAATTTTATGTCTTTTATTTGGCCAAATTGTACTAAACTAGGACACATATGACTCTCCCTATGTGAGACTATGTGTTTATACTTTACATGTGACCACCTAGTAAACCTGTAGACACAAATTTTGTGCTTTTGATTTAGTGATCGGAGGACATCCTAATTCAGACAATTTAGTTTAGAATGACCAATGTGCAGAAATTTCACATATCCTGATACAAGAGGTTTTCTGCTCACCTTGTGTTTTAGGCGCCTTGAATTGTCTGAAGAAGGGTCCCCTCCAACCAGCTCCGGAAGTCCTCGATCGGACACGGTCTCAGAGTCAGCCAATCCGGGTCACGGCACCAATTGTTAGCCCGATTTTTTCATTGGAAGCCCAAGAATAAGCTGGAGAAATGGTTTATTAAAACAGTATTTATTAGTGGTCACAAGTAGAGTATATTGCAGCGCTGGACTCGGAGTGCCAGAGCTCCCGCAGGAAATCCGTCAGGCCGAGCCCCGTTATCCGGGAACATGTCATATTTATATTCAGCTTTATCTCACAGAAGTTGTATTCACACTTGTCAGAGTATAATTGGCCAGTTTTGAGTGGCATGATCAGGCCAGCTTCTGTCCTTGTTGTGTTCTTTGGATATGATAAACAATGTGTGTGTATGTGTGACTGCAGTTTTAGGTGTCTAATGTACCAGACCTATCTGCCCTAATAGAGATGTTTTGTCTGACCCAGTTGTTTATGTCATTCTAAGGTCTTGGACCATTTAAGGTCATCTGTTGTGCAGTATGAGCAGAGTGGAAAAGTACCAGCTAGGAACAAAGGTTATTTAGTAAAATACAGAAAATAAATTTATAATGTCTAAGAACAAAGCCAATTATAACAGTGTTATGTATCGCAAAGAAAACTATTCTCATGAACTGGAAAGCGAAGAACAATCTGTGTATTAACCAGTTTAGAAATGTTCTTTTAGATTATATTAGCATGGAAACAATGTGTGCCTCCCAACATCAATTGGCTGAATTTCATTCTCTCTGGTCCCCACTGATTAGGTTTATCACATAGTGGTGGTGGGTTGCTGTCCCGTCGCTCTGGGCGGTTGAGTGTGTGCTGGGGGGGGGCTGTGTGGCTTCGGGCGTCTGGTGATCTCTCGGGTCGTGAGGACGGGGTTGGTCATTCCTGGAGGGGACTGTGTGTCGGGCTTGGAGGGCAGTTTTGGGGGCTTGCGGGTGGGGCTGTCTTGCGGTGTGGGGCAGGGTACCTTAGGGGCCTTGGGGTGGTGACTGCTGGCTCTGTACCGGGTGGCCGGGCCGCTCTGGCGTGGGTGGTGGTGCTGGGCCTTGGCCCTGGTGGCTGGGCGATGCCTTGCGCCCGGGGGGGCTGGGTTGCCCTGGACATGCCACAGTATGGGTGGGTTGGTGCAGGCTTGTTGCTCTGGGACCTCCAGGGTGTCCGCAGATGGTTGTTATCTTTAGGGTGTTGGGGCGTGGGGTGGGGGGGGGGTGCTTTTCCCCTGTTGGGGGGGGGCTGGGTGATGGTGGGTCTCAGGCCCGGGATGCTGCGTCTGGTGTGACCGGGTGGTTTGTTTGTTGTTGTTTGTTTGTTTGTTTGTAGAGGTCCTCCGGGGTGGGGTGGGGTTGGGTTGAGTGGGGTGGGGTGGGATGGGTACCTTCTGGGGGTACAGTAGCTCCCGGAATATGGTCGCTGCAGGCCCCGAGCCTGGTGGACATCAGGCCCTCCTGCCCTGTGTTGGGTCCCAGGTAGCAGGGGTGCCTATTGCAGCCAGTCCCTGGCTGCCTTCTCCGGGGGCGAGTAGCTGCCCCGGTGTATATCCCCATACCCCTCTCCCTTTTGGCTCCTGTACACAGCACACACTCACACATGAAGGGTTTTGGGGGCGTGTGTGTTCTGTGGGGTGTAGTGGATGGGGCCACGTAGGTGGTCCCCTTGGCTTCACTCTGCAGTTCCCCGCCCCTGTTTTGATTACACCTTAGACATCACTACTTATCAAACACACACACACACATTAGGTCTTGGCGGGTGGTTGCAGTGAACGGCATCTGGTGGGCGGGGCTCTTTGGGTATGTAGGCTGCCCAGAGGGCCGCGCTCCCAGTTCTACAAGGTTGGCTGCCCCTCAATTTTAATCGCTCACTATTAGAAAATATTGAAGAGCCAGAAGGGTGAGGGGAGGGGTCTTATCACACCCCTGCTTCCTGGTTGCTGCTCGGGCAGGAGTGGCCAGGAGGAATTAATTATTCTGCTGGTTCAGGGTCTGTGGTGGCTGGGGGGCTGCTGGCCCCCTGGTGTGCCCGCTGCGCTACACCCCAGCGGAGTCAAGGGAGGGAGGACGTGTGGATGTATGGGATGTGAAAGTGTGTGTGGTGATGATTGGGCCTGGGTCTGGGACTTGCTGTCGCCTGGCCTGCCTGTGCTTCTCCCAATGGGGGGGCGGCGTTGCCTCTCCCCACTGCTCGCGACCTCACCCACCTGTGGGCACGTCTTGACTCCCAGGGCACTTGGCCAGGGGCGGTGGGGCATGCGCTGACCCACTGTGTGGCTGTCTGGGGCGCTTGGCCCACCCGGGTATTGGGTGTGGCCTCTAACGGTGGGTTTTGGGGTGCTCGGGCTCCTGGGGCCCGGGTCCAGTGCACGGCCCATGTCTGGGCGGCTGGGGTCTGGTGGGGTCGGTGGGCTATTGCCCCTGGCTCCCGGGGGTTCTCTGCCCTATGCTTATGGGGGCTCTGTCCGGGGATTTCCTCTGCTGTCTACTGGGTGTATGCGTGGTTTTCCCTGTGGTGGGCATCCTAGGTTCTGTGCTCCGTGGGGGCTGCTGGTGGCCTGGGTCTTGTGGCCCTCTCTGCCTGCTTCTGATTCCTTAACCAACTAAGCACGGTTATCATGTAGGTCCTGTGCCATGGGTGTTGCATGTTCTCACACACACACACAACACACATTCATTAGTCCAGTAGCAGTTGATGTATTACCATGTCGCCTCAGGTCATCTATATACACAGTTGAGTTGTATGCAATTGCCACTACTTGTGCTTGTTTTTGTTTTTTTGTGTGTTTGTTTGTTTTTTTCTCTGCTTGTCTGCTTTCAGGTGCTCCTGGTGGCGCTAAGGCTGGATTCGCAACAGAGACCATGGGTTATTGTCTGTTTTGTTTTTTTACAGGTGTAGCAGCTGGTTGTCTGGTTTTTGTTTCTATTTTTGTTCTGTTTCCTCTTCTTTCCTCTTCTTCTTTCCTTGTCCCCCGTTCCGGTTCAGTTCTATCACATGTTATATATTGTAAACAGAAATAAATAAATGGGCATCAAGGGGAGCTTTACATTTGTAAAACTTCCCTTGGTAAAGCAAATCTGTTTGGCATAAAAGGTATTCACAATTCTGCTGTCATAATGCTGAACAGAACAAGGGAAAAAAAAGTGAAGGAATTAATTTTACAGCAAAATCCTGAATCGTGCATAACTCCTCATAAGGAGTGTATTGCTCAAACATAAGTGTGGTTCTTTCTCATACAAGTTTATAAAAAGAAGTTTATGTTTGAAACCAGCTTAAACATTGACAAATATGAAGGACAAAGCAGTTTTAACTTGGTTTGAGTGAAGCAATTCATATTATGGCAATATCTGAAATCTTGACTATCTCCTTAAAATAAAGCGAATTTCAGATTCCAGAAGAACAAGTGTGGTTCTTTCTCATATAAGGTAATATAAAGAAGTTTATACTTGAAACCAGCGTAGACGTGGATAAATAAGAAGGACAAAGCAATTTTAACTTAGTTTAAGTGAAGGAATTGATTTTACAGCAAAATCCTAAATCGTGAATAACTCCTCATAAGGAGTGTATTGCTCAAACATAAGTGTGGTTCTTTCTCATACAAGGTTATAAAAATAAGTTTATACTTGAAACCAGCTTAGAAGAGTCCCTCCATCTTTCCTCTTCTATGATTCAAGCAAAAGTGTTTTGACTCTGGTACTAGTCTTTCCCATAATATTAACTGGTGAGAAGCACCTTTTATGTTCCTTCCCATAACAAGGAATGGGGAGAGAAGCACCTTTTCCCATAACATTGAATGTTCCTTCCCATAATAATGAATGGTGAAAAAAGGGCCTTTTCTCATAACATTGTGTGATCAGCAAGCATAAACAACGTAAATAGCTGGAGCACCATTTTGTCGGGAGACAACTCTGAGCGATCTTCCCGACAGGTTGTGTGGATTTGTGCGGACTTGTCTCTTTCTTGCAAGAAATAAATGTTTTGTGTTTATCGTATCCAGTGACTCTGAGCCTAATTTTAAGAGAATTTTTCTAACATAATGGTCCTTCGAGCCGGATTCTAAGTCCTTTCCACCTTCCAGAATCGGAGCTGAAACCGTGCACGGGGGAGTCCAGGATTCCTAACTGAAGTCCTCTCAGCACAGTTTCTGATAGAGGCCGGCTGCCACTGGCTGGAGGAAAGGTGACAGGATCTATTTTTGAATCAGTGGACAGACTCGCTGGATTCTTCGTTGTTTAACTTACCAGTGGATTTATGGTAAGGAACCCTTTGTATTACTATTGTTGGTTGGAAATAGTGTGATTATTAGGGAAATTTTTGATTAATTAACTAGCAATTGATGGAAAACTGGAGGCCTTTAAATAGATTGAGTCGTTGCTATTTTCCTAAGAATATACTATTTCGAATGCAACCTAGTAAATAAGCCTTTTAACTGGTAACTGTGTAAAAGTTATGTTGGATCACTCACAAATGAAGCAGTCAGAAAAAGTAAGCCTTTTAACTGGTAACCGTGTGTAGGTTGTGTTGGATTAACCCATAAAAGAAGCAGTCAGAAAAGGTCATCCTTTTAACTGGTAACTGTGTATAGGATTAACCCATAAAAACATCATTAGCGGTCAGAAAAGGTCATCCTTTTAACTGGTAACTGTGTATAGGATTAACCCATAAAAACCTAATTAGCGGTCAGAAAAGGTCATCTTTTTAACTGGTAACTGTGTGTAAATTGTGCTGGATTAACCCATAAAAGAAGCAGTCAGAAAAGGTCAGCTTTTTAACTGGTAACTGTGTATAGGATTAACCCATGAAAACATAATAGCAGTCAGAAAAGGTGAAGCAAAGGAAAAAAGCCTTTTAACTGGTAACTGTATGTTGTATTGAATAACCCACAAATGAAACGGTCAGAAAAGGTTAGCCTTTTAACTGGTAAACATGTGTATTGGTGGGATTAACCAAGGACAACAAAAATGCAGTCAGAAAAGGTTAGTCCATAGTCTGTGTGAGAAGACTACAGGAATAAATAACTCCGCGCCGCGTGTTAGAAACAGAATCTTTCTTAAGAGAGTTTGCGATGAAAGATCGCAAGTTTTAAATCCATGTTAGTTTTTGTTAGTGTTATACGTCTGATCGTTTGTTTGTTAAATGGCCTGATTGTTGAATCGTTTGTTTGTGAAATTAATTTGTTTGTTTGTTAAAGGGGCTGGTTGTTGAATTGTTTGTTTGTTAAATTGTTTTTTTTCCTTCTTTGCTGCAGTGTTGTTTTATTTGCTATGTATGTATAAGAGTGAAACAGCTGCTGGTGTGTGATGTTGCTGCTGGTGACGACAGAAAAATGTGTTACTGACTAATTGAGTTGAAGTGAACATTGGAATCTGGTTGTTGCTCGTGACATAGCGACAGAAGTAGTGTTTCATTCAATAGTACTCACAATAACTCCACCGAAAATTGATTAGCTGCAAGAGGACAGTATGGGAAATATCTGTTTTAAAGCTAACCGGGAGTTAAGTGAGAGTGCTAAAATCATGTTTCAGAAAAAACCCGATAATATTGAATACTTAGAGAGATGAGAAAATAAATTTGGGTTTGAGGGAGAATTGAACATGGTAAAATTGCCCAATCCTAGAGAAGGGGAATACAAAAGTAATGTACAAAGTAAATCTAGTTTAAAAAAGCACAACAAAAAAAAGAACAACAAGGATTAGAGCTAGACATTTGTACAAGTTTGTGTATTAAGATTTAGCAGCTCTCTTAAAGAGTTAAAGTTCAGAAGATCTCAGACAAACAAACAGATCATTTCAAATCTTTACTCATTTCACAGGAAAAACTGTCTAAGCAAAAGATGTTTTACAAGCTGAGATTTTTATCATTTCCATATCAAACCTGCCATTCTTAGGCAAAGTCCTAGGAAAAGTTGTATACCAACAGCTTTCTGACTTTTTCCTGTCTAACAATGCTTTTGATACTTTCCTCTCATAGTCTTGATTTTATGTATTTAACTGAGAGATGAAACAACAAGACAAGACGAGAGTGGGGAGGGTCTTTGTGCCATATTCAGGGCCAATATACGCACTCACTAGATAAAACATTTATTTTTGTCCTTAATTCAAGCATGTGTCATTTAAAAATGGAGATAAAATTATCTTAAATACTTTGTCTCACCGCAGAATGATTTTATTGATGATTTTACTGAATTTCTTTAAATTGTGTGCACTGCTGTTGACTGTTTAGTCATAACAGGGGACTTGAAGGTGCACATGGATGTAGCCCATAATAAGCAAGCTAAAGAACTCACTACTTTCCTTGAAATGTTTGGTCTAACTCAGCGTGTGACTTTGCATAGATGAAGAGAGAGTTATTTTTCTGAAATCATAAAAAAAAAAAAAAACTGCAGTAACAACTCTCATGTCTTGCTTGCTACAGTAAACAGATTAACAAACTCTCCAGGTTGCATTTAGAACTCATTTCTACATATAAGGGTAATGAAATTGGAATATTCTTTAATGACAAAGTTCAAGGCATTAAAAATGAAATACTTTCCACCTGAAGCAGGTCTGAGACCAGACAGTCAGACCTTTCAGGTGCAGATGATTTTCAAGCCAAACTGAAACATTTTCTAAATTTGAGATTAGCTCTTCTGAAAAAAAATCATAAGTGTATCAGAAACATAAGCCGGAAATAGAGAATTTAACATATTAATGTTAAGTAATGCTATGGTTAAGTAATGCTTCATTACTTCTGATTGACTAACTTCCCTAAAACTTATGAATTTATGAGCTTAGGAACTGACATCATATTCATCAGAGATTAAAGCATTTATCTCACAGAATGGGAACCAAAAGAGTATTAGTATATATATACATATATATATATATATAATATATTTATATATGTTTTATATATAAAACATATATTTTTTAAAAACCAACACAGCAATGAAATATGCTATGTGAGTCAGATATCAAACAATAGTTTTCTTAAAGAGAAATTTAAAGACAGCTGCAATAAATCAGCGTAATATATGGAGTAATATATTAATACTATAAGCAGTTTCTAAGCCTGCAGATAAATATTAATTAAATTAAACAGAAAGGTTGTGCATGTGTGTTCAACAGGTGCCAAACTAGATGGGTCAAATGCAGAGAGTAATTTTGTGTGACTTGTAACATGACAATAAACAGTCATCTTAATGTGTTTGCACAGCAATGAAATAAAGAGGGAAAGCAGAGGAGCACTCTAACAACAAAAAGAAAAGGAAGAAAGGACTAAACTTTTTGTTGGAAGGGAGAGAAGCAACTATTTAGGTGATGAGGGAAAGCAAAAACACAGATCACAACAGGAGCAGTGACAGAGAAGGAGAGACAGAGCAGGAGGAGATATATGTCGGCTGTGTGGAAGGAGGGGGCATTGGGCGACTGCAGGAGCAAGAGTAAGATAGAGGAAGATTTTGGGAGTCAGTTATGACTAGATAAGAAAAAAACAGGAGCTGTAACCAGGATAGAAGCAGAAAAGCCAGAAAAAGTGTTAAACTTAGAGGGAATTGAACTTATCTTATAGTATGACATCAAACCTGAGATTAGATTGAATGTTTCCGGGACGGAGGTAACTTTTCTATGCGACACAGGTGCAAAACGAACTGTAATCCATCCTGATGACATACCGGGAGTTGAGGAATCCAAAGAAATTATTTGGGTCAAATCAGCAAATGGTAAGAGCCATCCTGAGCGTTTATCAAAACTCTTTACAGTAACAGATACACGGAGTGGAGTAAGTGCTGATTGTCAAGTTGTCTTGTCCACTCTGTGTCCTTGTAACTTACTGGGAAGGGATTTACTCCATTTATTGAAGCTAAGAATAGTTCCAGAAGAAAAAGGGTTAACTGTAGTTCGAATGAAGTCCGCTCAAACAATGATTCAGCATGAGACCACCTTCATACTGGTATAGTTTGGATCTTGTGTCTACAGGCCCCAGCGCTATCACGCTTCCTCTCCTTAAGAAGGCAAAAGAACACGTCTCAGGAAAGCTCACCCTCAGGTCACCACATGAAGTACACTGTACTGTGTATTACAAATATACTCAAGGGGAGGACATATTTAATTTTTTAAACAAATCAGAAAGTTAAAACATGCTAAAGTTAAAACACTTATACTGGAATAAAGAGGGTTGTTGTGCAGTCAGCTGCTTACTCTCTCACAGCATGAGAAAGTTTTTAAGATCATGGAATGCACCCCATATGTCACTCTCCAAACCCAGAGATGACCACTGGAGGCGTTTAGGTGTGTTTGTGACTGCATGTGAAGAAGCCTCAGATTGGGAGGAGGTGGATCCAGGAATAGAGTATTCTCAGAAACTGGATGCATATACTAGTCCATTAAATTGGACCATGGATGCAAAACCAAATGTACACTTACAAGGACAGATCTGGAAGAATAAAGGTGCCATTTACTATGAAATGTAAAACTTATACTGCCAAAGAGCTTGTTTAAATATGCTTCAGTATCGAGCCATGGAGCACGGCATGTCTCTACAGGAGGGCTGGTAGCAATAATGAACAAGGTTTTTGCAGTGTATGGTTTTATTTATAATAAAATCATAATATCATAATATGATGATAAAGAATTTTTGTCTAATATGTCAAATATGTGCAAATATGATCCATACATATGGCCTAGGACCGGGACGAGGACAGTTCCCGAGGCCGGAGGACCCTTTTCAACACGTTTGTATGGATTTCATTGAATTATATAAAGGGGTCTCCCTGGTGATTAGTGATGTTTTACCAAATGAAGTGAAGTATTTCCAAATGCACAGGCAGATGTACCCTCAACACTGGTGAATTAAATATTACCTAGATTTGGAATTCCTGAAAAAATCTACAGTGATAACAGGGACGCACTTTGTAAACAATATTATCTTCCTGATGGCGAAGAACTTAAAAACAAAAAAGGATCTCAGAAACGACTGTGCATATCATCCACAATCAGCAGGTTTGCTGGAAAGACACAATTGAATAATTAGGTCAAGACTGAAGAGACTGGGAAGAATTGGGTTTACTGTTTACCACTAGTAGTCCTAAACATGCATATTACTCTAACTAGCACAGGATTAACTCCATTTGAGATAATGTATAATGTATGACCATTTTTACAACCACAGTTAAAACTATTAACCGGACATGATGAAGAAAGAGAAGAAACCTTAGCAGGATACATGGTTAAAATGTTAACAAGTACAGAGATCTCTTCTGTCTAGTGTCTGTTCCAGGTGACCCTGTGGAGGAATCTCTAAAACCTGGAGACTGGATCCTCATCAAAGTGATAAAGAAAGATAACTGCTCCAGCCCAAGGTGGGAAGGTCCATATCAGGTACTGCTTACAGAAACCACAGCAGCTAAACTAATATATCCTGGATGCACTTATCACACTGTAAACTAGTAAGGCCACGACCTGCAGAAGTAGGGAAAGATTGGTTACCCACCACCGTTCTCTGAGGCATAAGTCTGACTACAAAGGGGAATTCTCTCAACAGGAGGGGGTTCGTCTCAACCTCAGTGAAGAAAACCACGGCTAAAACAAGAACATAGGGTGTGGCTAAAATAAGACAGGGATAGACAGACAGCAGCCGTTGCATCCATTTAAATTACCAGGATTTGTAGGTTAAAAGGAACCAGTTGTGTATTGTTAATCATTATTCTTATTATCGTATTCCTAATTCTATGGGATTAAGCACAGATTAATAAAAAACTAAAAGATAATGCACTACAATGAATCACACGGACACAGACTGACGACAGAGATAGGAGGTCCCTCAGGTCCAACAGACAACTTGTCAACCTATTTTTTTTGTTGCAGGAATAGATGGGGTGGCTGACATTGACTTATGCTCAATTATTTTATGTAAAGACAACCAAAAAGCCCATGTGTATTCTGAAAAGTACATATGTGAAATGTATGTTAATACAAGATTTCTGAAGAATCGCCGGTGTATCAGTTGGAATTTTGTTAGAATGTATACAGCATGACAAAATATCCAATCTAATTGTATTGAATGTGCTAAAGCCAGAATATAAATTTAGAAATTAAGCATTACAATTGCATTACAATTGCATAATGAATCTTTTGTACCTAACACAGAGCAATGTAAAACTCTCTCTTTGTTGTTCCCAGCAGTTAAGAAAAGAGACAACTGCCCTCAGCGTTGGCTTATACGGGTAATTTATATATGTTTCATCCACAGGGGTACAGGTAAGAATGTGGGTACTCTCATGTCACATAATTGTCAAGAATCCATCTATTGTCACTCAGGACGCAGGTAACTACTCAGCATCTTGGTTTCGGAACCAAACTTCCATGAGAGCAGACCTCTGGTGGCTGTGTGGGGATATGAAACTGAGGTCCGTCCTTCTGCCTAACTGGCAGCTGCACAATAGCCCAACTACTGATGCCTTTCCGTCTGTTCCCTGAGGGGGACTTTAAGGCCTTGGGTGAGAAGCTGCAATGTCTCAAGCATTTAACTGTGTCTGGAGGTTCATTTGACAACAGAGTGTACCTGGATAGCATTGGAATTCTGAGTCCCAGATGAATTTAAAGCTAGAAATCAAGTAACTACAGACTTTGAATCTTTTCTTTTCTGGTGGGCAACAATAAAAAAAAATGTTTATTGGATAAATTACATCTACAAGGCATTGCTGAACAATTAAAATGTTTGGAACTTTATCCTGTTCCTTTATTCCTAACAATACTTCCGCAGATGGCAGAATCACAAAGAGGGACTCGCATCACTCTCTGCAGAGCTGATAGAAAATCAAAGATCCCTTCACTGACATGATGGAGAAGTGGTTTGGTCTCTGTCTGTTGTCACAGCCATAGTAGCCACCTGTGCTTGATGTTGTATCACATGCTTGAGAGGACTGTCCCAAAGACTGATTGAAACCATCCGTACCCGCATAATGTATCAACAGGTAGAGGGAGATGATGACAACGAGCAACACATGGATGATGGAGACGATGATACAGATAACATTAAAAGTACTTTGAATGACCCCGAGTGAATTCTCAATGATTTCTTTAATGATTATTTTTGCGTTCATATGAAAGACCAATGAACATGGGAATTGGACCTATTAAAAGACAATTCCTGAATGTAGAGCATTGTAAAGATGATATGTTGCTTCTTCCTGCTAACATTTGTCCACAGTTTGATAAACTGCATCAGCAGCAGAACCACTACAGGACTCAAAGTCAGGTAACTGACCAGGTTTCTGGAATTCTGGAATTCCCATCATGCCAAGATGATGGCGGAACAATCACAAATTTTTATCCACATGTGTACAAAAGGGTGGACGGCGAAGCTAAGCGCTCCACCCCAACGGAATGAAAAGCTGATTTGAAGAGTTCATTCCACCAAGACTGAAAAGGAAATGTCACCCATGAAATCAACAATGCTTTTAGGGACTTCTATAAAACCTTATATTCATCACAAAATGATCCATCAGACAGTAACATAGATCAGTTTCATAGATCATAGACTATTCTACCATCAACAACCTGGAAACCACAATAGTCTCTCTAGATGCAGAAAAAGTATTTGATCGAGTGAACTGGACATTTTTATTTGCAGCATTAAACAAATTCGGGTTTGGGTCACACTTCATCAACTGGATAAGGATATTATATAGCTCCCCAAATGCAAGTGTCAGGACTAATGATCAAACTTCTCCAAGCTTCAGTCTGCAGAGAGGTACAAGACAGGGTTGCCCACTTTCTCCCTCACTTTTTGCTATTTTCATCGAACCTGTAGCAGCTGCTATCAGACAAGATAGAAATATTAAAGGCATCCAACCCCAAAATATTGAGCATAAAATAAGTCTTTATGCTGATGATGTATTACTTTTCCTCCAGAACTCACAGACGTCTCTCACTCACACGATCACACTCATAAATAAATTCTCAGCACTTTCTGACTACTCTATCAATTGGTCTGAGACCACAGTTCTGCCCATTAACTGCAGGGTCCAGAATATACCTGCGATCACTTTACAGTCAGGAAATATTAGATATTTAGGCATAAACATTTCCTCCAGGCTCTCAGAGTTAACAAAGCTAAATTATGTGCAATTATTAATTACAGTAGAGGACGATCTCTCTCGTTGGAAGTCCTTACCTATATCACTTATGGGGAGAGTTACAACCATTAAAATGATGATACTACCAAAAGTTAACTATTTGTTCTCAATGATCCCCATAAAACCATCTGCTACTTGGTTTAAGTCACTAGATTCATGCATCTCCAAATTTCTGTGGAAAAACAAACCACCACGTATTAGTTTAAAAACCCTACAGAAAACCAAGGAAAGTGGTGGATTAGATTTACCTCATTTTCAGCACTATTCCTTAGCCAATAGGTTACAGTATATATCAAAATGGTTTAAACCTAGCCCAACAGATGAACCATGGATAAATATAGAACAAGCATTGTGTGATAATCTGGAAATCTCTGACCTGCCACTTATTAGTCAAAACGTAAAAAATCACAAATGTTTCAAAAGCATTAACATCATCACCTCTCTGACAGCCTGGTTGGAATTTCTTAAAATAACAGAGTCCTCACTTGTCCCGTGTAAGCTTACACCCATCTGGAACAATCCTCACATACTGCAAAACAAAAAAATGCTAAATTGCTCTGTGGAAGATCAAAGGAATCAAACATCAGGAACATATAATCCAAAATGGAAATTTTATTTCATTTGATGAGCTCATATCACAACATGAGATAAGCAGCAATAAATTCCTAGAATATCAACAACTTAAGTCTATAATAACAAAGAAATATATCCTCCACCAACCAGACTTACAACTCCCGACTAGGGTAGAAGAATTTCTAAGCATCTGCACCCCAAAACTACTATCAAAAATATATAAATTATTGTCTAAGATAGATGACACAATGTCTCTTCCATCCTCAAAATGGGAGGCAGATTTATCCATCAGTTCTAGTCATAGCTTCTGGCCACAAATATGTTTGAACACCTTCAGAATGACTCGAAATCCTAATTTACAGCTCATACAATACAAAATCCTTCATAGAACACACTATACAGGACAAAGGATGTTCAGGATGGGTCTAACACACTCAAACATCTGCTCACATTGCACAGATAACACACCTGATGATTATGCACACGCTTTGTGGTTTTGTGCGCCTGTCCAGAAGTTCTGGCTTGAAGTCTGTGAGGACCTATCAACATGGCTAAAGTGTAGCATCCCTGCATGCCCCACACTGTGCATACTGGGTGACTTAGACAACATCAACATGGAAATGAACTCAGCACACATGGTTCTCACAGTGTTATGTATCGCAAAGAAAACTATTCTCATGAACTGGAAAGCGAAAAACAATATGTGTATTAACCAGTTTAGAAATTTTCTTTTAGATTATATTAGCATGGAAACAATGTCTGCCTCCTCAAAACATCAATTGGCTGAATTTCATTCTCTCTGGTCCCCTCTGATTAGCTTTATCACATAGTGGTGGTGGTGGGTTGCTGTCCCGTCGCTCTGGGCGGTTGGGTGTGTGCTGGGGGGGGCTGTGTGGCTTCGGGCGTCTGGTGGTCTCTCGGGTCGTGGGGACCGGGTTGGTCATTGCTGGGGGGGACTGTGTGTCGGGCTTGGAGGGCAGTTTTGGGGGCTTGCGGGTGGGGCTGTCTTGCGGTGTGGGGCGGGCGGTGTTGAGGTGGTGGCTGCTGGCTCTATGCCGGGTGGCCGGGCCGCTCTGGCGTGCGTGGTGGTGGTGGGCCTGGGCCCTGGGGGCTGGGCGCTCCAAGGTGTCCGCAGATGGTTGTTTTTTTTTCAGGGTGTTGGGGCGTGCGGTGGGGGGGGGGGGGGGGGGGGGGGTGATGGTTCGCTTGGGTGATGGTGGGTCTCAGGCCTGGGCTGCTGCGACTGGTGTGACCAGGGTGGTTTGTTTGTTTGTTTTTTGTTGTTGTTTGTTTGTTTTTTGTAGAGGTCCTCCAGGGTGGGGTTGGGTTGAGTGGGGTGGGGCGGGATGGGTACCTTCTGGGGGTAGAGTAGCTCCCGGAATATGGTCGCTGCAGGCCCCGAGCCTGGTGGACATCAGGCCCTCCTGCCCTGTGTTGGCTCCCAGGTAGCGGGGATGCCTATTGCAGCCAGTCCCTGGCTGCCCTCTCTGGGGGAGAGTAGCTCCCCCGGTGTATATCCCCATACCCCTCTCCCTTCTGGCTCCTGTACACAGCACACACTCACACATGAAGGGTTTTGGGGGCGTGTGTGTTCGGTGGTGTGTAGTGGATCGGGCCACGTAGGTGGTGCCCTTTTGTTGCACTTTGCAGTTCCCCGCCCCTGTGTTAGACATTACTACTTATCAAACACACTCACACACACACATTAGGTCTTGGGGGGTGGTTACACTGAGTGGCATCAGGTGGGCGGGGCTCTTTGGGTATGTAGGCTGCCCAGAGGGCTGCGCTCCCAGTTCTATAAGTTTGGCTGCCCCTCAATTTTAATTGCTCACTATTAGAAAATATTGAAGAGCCAGAAGGGTGGGGGGAGGGGTCTTCTTCGCACACCCCTGCTTCCTTGTTGCTGCTCGGGGCGGGAGGGGCCAGGAGGATTAATTAATTGTTCTGCTGGTTCGGGGTCTGTGGTGGCTGGGGGGCTGCTGGCCCCCTGGTGTGCCCGCTGCACTACACCCCAGTGGAGTCGAGGGAGGGAGGACGTGTGGATGTGTGGTAATGATTGGGCCTGGATCTGGGACTTGCTGTTGCCTGGCCTGCCTGTGCTTCTCCCGATGGGGGGGCAGCGTTGCCTCTCCCCGCTGCTCGCGACTTCACCCACCTGTGGGCACGTCTTGACTCCCAGGGCACTTGGCCAGGGGCGCTGGGGCAGGCGCTGACCCACTGTGTGGCTGTCTGGGGCGCTTGGCCCTCCTGGGTATTGGGTGGGGCCTCTGCCGGGGGGTTTGGGGGTGCTCGGGCTCCTGGGGCCCGGTTCCAGTGCACGGCCCATGTCTGGGCGGCTGGGGCCTGGCGGGATCGGTGGGCTGTTGCCCCTGGCTCCCGGAGGGCCTCTGTCCTATGCTTATGGGGGCTCTTTCCGGGGGCTTCCTCTGCAGTCTTCTGGGTGGATGCGTGGTTGCCCCTGCGGTGGGCTTCCTGGGTTCTGTGCTCTGTGGGGCCCTCTCTGTCTGCTTCTGATTGCTTGGGGGGGCTGTGGATTGTGGCCCTGTACGCTTATACACTCATAACTAAGCTTGGTTATCATGTAGGTCCTGTGCCATGGGTGTTGCATGTTCTCACACACACACACATTCATTAGTCCAGTAGCATGGTCACTAAGCAGTTGATGTATTATCATGTCGTCTCAGGTCATCTATATCCACAGCTGTGTTGTATGCGATTGCCACTTCTTGTGCTTGTTTTTCTTTGTTTGTGTGTTTTTTTTTTCTCTGCTTGTCTGCTTTCAGGTGCTCCTGGTGGCGCTAAGGCTGTATTCCCCTCAGAGGCCATGGATTGCTGTCTGTTTAGTTTTTTACAGGTGTAGCAGCTGGTTGTCTGGTTTTTGTTTCTATTTTTGTTCTGTTTCCTCTTCTTTCCTCTTCTTCTTTCCTTGTCCCCCGGTCCGGTTCAGTTCTATTACATGTCATATATTGTAAACAGAAATAAATAAATGGGCATCAAAGGGAGCTTTACATTTATAAAACTTCCCTTGGCAAAGCAAATCATTTTGGCATCAAAGGTATTCAGACTACAATTCTGCTGCCATAATGCTGAACAGGACAAGGGAAAAAAAAAAAAAAAAGTAAAGAAGACAGTTCTGCCAAAAGCCAGGGACTAGACCTGTTCTAAGTTCTAAAGGGGTGTGTTTATCAACTATGGAATTAGAAGATTTGCAAAAATGGTCAAGTGCTAGATCTTCTTCTGGGATTTTAACAGTGTCATGAGTATAACTATTCAACAGATCAGTTTAAAAAAAAGCCTGCTCATGGAGATGTTTCAGGATCTGGATACCAAGCGTGGACCTAATGTTTTCATTTTTGCAATTCTGATACAGGCTATTGAGCAGTGATAACTAACACCAAGTTCAGACACTGCGGATTTTCTACCTTTGATTTGTTAAGATTGAGCCAATCAGGGACAACCTTGAAGGATCTCTTAAGTTTGGTTTTGTAGGATCAGTAATTACCTGAGAAAGGTTGATATCGGTACACACCTTTTTTTAAATGATCAGAGGCAGAGTTCAACTTGTTTAAATTAAAATTGCCACACAGAGATTGGGTTTAGGCCACATGCACACAGAATGACATCAACAAATATAAGAAATATTAAACATTTACACATAGATTTTTGAATACATGTAGAGGAATGATACTTTGAAATGTGCTCATTGCGGAGTTATGATCAGTTGAGTAAGAAGGTTGAACTATTCTGGGAAAGAGGTTCTATTCCCAGCATCATGATGGACACTCCTGATATAGAAGGTTTCGCTAACGCATTGGAATTGTTTTACTATTTTCATATGCATGTGCAATGAAGAATTGCTTGCTGGTGATAAATGCAAAGAAGAACAGCTTACACATAGATGCTCACATATAGGCTGCTGAATGCAATGAAGACCTGCTTATCCAGTAAAGTTCAATGTCAATGTGTAATATTCAATTAGAATTTGCAAAACAGTGAAATTAAACAATGAATGGGTCCATAGTCGGTATGAGAAGACTACAGGAATATTTACCTGGGTGTACGTTCAAACAGAGATGAGAAAATTGCGATAAATAATTGTTTGTTTGTTTGTTAGTATTTATATGAATGTTATGTGTATAAACTGTGTTGAGTTATAGTTACTCAGTAGTGTCTCAGTGAAACAACCGACGGGGGAAGCCTTGCGGTGACAACAAAAGCAGTGTTTTACTGATCAGTCAAGTTGCTCCGGTGTACTCCATACAAACTGGTTGGCTACTGAAGGGATAGAAAATGGGGAATACTTGTTTTAAAGCAAACAAGGAATTAGATTCGGAAAAATACATGTTTTAACGGGACCCAGACAATATTAAATACTCAGACAGATGGGAGAAGAAGTGTAGTTTTGTATGAAATCACAAAATTATTACATAAAATTAGTGAAATCAATTGAAGAATGCCTTTCTGAAGAGCTGTTTACCACAGATGAGCAGCTCTGCGACCAAGCACATTGTAGATCGCTTTACTGCCAAAATGATCTAATTTAATGGATTGGTTTAGACATGCATAACAGCATTTTAAGAACAAAGAGAGAAACAAAAAGAGACAACGCTTCATGGTGGAAGGTGATGTATAAATAACTGTGTATATGATGAAGGAGAGACCATTTGAGCAGCACAGCCATTTCGCAGCACAGGGACAGCAGTCCAAATTAAAGGATCTCCCACGTGGTATCACCTGTCACACTGTGTCAAGGCATCAAAAGAAGAAAAAATCACCAAACTCAAGGACAAAGACACGAAGACTCCGGTGAACGAAGAGAGAGGAATCAGAAATACAAAAGGATGCTGTAGCCTATTGGCTAAGGAATAGTGCTGAAAATTAGGTAAATCTAATCCACCACTGTCCTTGGTCTTCTGTAGGATTTTTAAACTAATACGTGGTGGTTTGTTTTTCCACAGAAATTTGGAGATGCATGAATCTAGTGACTTAAACCAAGTAGCAGATGGTTTTATGGGGATCGTTGAGAACAAATAGTTAACTTTTGGTAGTATCATCATTTTAATGGTTGTAACTCTCCCCATGTGATATAGGTAAGGACTTCCAACGAGAGAGATCGTCCTCTACTCTCTTTAATAATTGCACATAATTTAGCTTTGTTAGCTCTGAGAGCCTGGAGGAAATGTTTATGCCTAAATATCTAATATTTCCTGACTGTAAAGTGATCGCAGGTATATTCTGGACCCTACAGTTAATGGGCAGAACTATGGTCTTAGACCAGTTGAAAAAGGTGTGAATACCCCATAGAACACTAAAAGGTGAAGCGGAAGTGTTCGGCTGCAAGAAGGTGTGAATGTCCGACTATATTTGGTGAAAAGCAGGTGAAGCAAGGTCTGAATACCCAACCTTACATCATCAAAAGCGAGATCAGAGGTGTTTGGCTGCAAGAAGGCCATAGTTTGCCAAAAGCGGGTAAGGTGCGCATGACCGATTATACACCATCAACAAAAGTGGGGGCGGAGGTGTTCAGCTGCAAGAAGGTCTGAATGTCCAACAATAATTGCTAGAAAACATGAAAGAGAATTTTCGAATATCAAACCGCACATGATCATAAGCGGGAGAGGAGGTGTGCAGCTGCAAGAAGGTGTGAGTGTCCAACCATAATTACTGAAAAATGGGTAAGAAAAGGTGCGAATGCCCAACCATGCATCATCAAAAGCAGGAGTGGATGTGTTCGGCTACAAGAAGGTTTGAATGTCCGACCATAGTTTGTAAAAAGCGGGTAAGAAAAGGTTCGAATGCCCGAACATACACCATCAAAAGAGGGAGCGGAGCTGTTCCGATGTAAGACGGTGTGAATGTCCGACCATAGTAGGTAAAAAGCGGGTAAGAAAAGGTTAAAATACCTGACTGTACACAATCAAAAGAGGGAGCGGAGTTGTTCAGCTACAAGAAGGTGTGAAAGTCCGACCATGGTTTGTAAAAAGCTGGTAAGAAAAGGTTAGTATGCCCGAATATACACCATCAAATACGGAAGAGGAGGTGTTCGGCTGCAAGAAGGTGTGAATGTCGGACCATAGTTGGTAAAAAGCGGGTAAGAAAAGGTTAAAATACCCAACTGTACACAATCAATAGCGGGAGCGGAGTTGTTCGGCTACAAGAAGGTGTGAAAGTCCGACCATGGTTTGTAAAAGGCGTGTAAGAAAAGGTTCGAATGCCCAAATATATACCATCAAAAGTGGAAGAGGAGGTGTTCGGCTGCAAGAAGGTGTGAACGTCCGACCAAAGTTTGTAAAAAGCAGTTAAGAAAAGCTTCGAATATCCAACCAAACATAATCAAAAGCGGGAGCAGAGCTGTTCGACTGCAAGTAGGTGTGAATGTCAGATCATAATTTGCAAAAAGCTGATGAGAAAGGGTGAGAATGCCCGACTAAACACAATCAAATGCGGGAGTAGAGGTGTTCGTCTGTGAGTAGGTGTGAATCTCCAACCATAATTGCTGAAAAATGTGTTAGCAAAGACTAGAATGCCGGACAATACATCATCAAGAGCGGGAGAGGTGGTGTTCGGCTGCAAGTAGGTGTGAATGTCCAGCCATAATTACTCACAAACGGGTAAGAAAAGGTAGTATTGCCAGACCATACATTATCAAAACAGGGAGCGGAGGTGGTTCAGCTGCAAGGTGTGAATGTCTGACCAAAGTTTATAAAAAGCGGGTAAGACAAGGTGCGAATGCGCAACAATGTATGATCAAAAGCGGGAGCAGAGGTTTTCGGCTGCAAGGTCTGAATGTCCAACCATAATTTGTAAAAACCGGGGAAGAAAAGGCTCGAAAGCCCGACTATACACCATCAAAAGAGGGAGCGGTGGTTTTCGGCTGCAAGAAAGTCTGAATGTCCACCGATAATTCCTGAAAAATGGATAAAAAAAGGGTGCGAATGCCCAACCATACATCATCAAAAGCAGGAGTGGATGTGTTCGGCTACAAGTTTTGAATGTCCGAGCATAGTTTGTAAAAGGCGGGTAAGAAAAGGTTTGAATGCCCGAACATACACCATCAAAAGAGGGAGCGGAGGCGTTCCGCTGTAAGAAGGTGTGAATGTCCGACCATAGTTGGTAAAAAGTGGGTAAGAAAAGGTTAAAATACCCGACTGTACACAATCAAAAGAGGGAGCGGAATTGTTCAGCTCCAAGAAGGTGTGAAAGTTAGACCATGGTTTGTAAAAAGCGGGTAAAAAAAGGTTCGTATGCCCGAATATACACCATCGAAAGCGGAAGCGGAGGTGTTCGGCTGCAAGAAGGTGTGAACGTCCGACCAAAGTTTGTAAAAAGCAGTTAAGAAAAGGTTTGAATATCTAACCAAACATAATCAAAAGCGGGAGTAGAGCTGTTCGACTGCAAATAGGTGTGAATGTCAGATCATAATTTTCAAAAAGCTGAAGAGAAAGGGTGAGAATGCCCGACTATACACCATCAAATGCGGTAGCGGAGTTGTTCGGCTGTGAGTAGGTGTGAATCTCCAACCATAATTGCTGAAAAATGTGTTAGAAAAGGTTAGAATGCCGGTCCATACATCATCAAAAGCGGGAGAGGTGGTGTTCGGCTGCAAGTAGGTGTCAATATCCGACTATAGTTTGTAAAAAGCGGGTAAGACAAGGTGAAAAAGCCCGACAATGTATGATAAAAAGAGGGAGCGGAGGTGTTCGGCTTTAAGAAGGTCTGAATGTCCAACCATAATTTGTAAAAACCGGGAAGAAAAGGCTCGAAAGCCCGACTATACACCATCAAAAGTGGGAGCGGAGGTGTTCAGCTGCAAGAAGGTCTGAATGCCCATCAATATTTTGCGTTATATCATGAAAGAAAATGTTTGAATATCAAACCGCACATGATCATAAGCGGGAGAGGAGGTGTTCAGCTGTAAGAAGGTGTGAATGTCCCTCCATAATTCCTGAAAAATGGGTAGAAAAAGGTGCGAATGCCCAACCATACATTATCAAAAGCAGGTGTGAATGTCAGATCATAATTTGCAAAAAGCTGATGAGAAAGGATGAGAATGCCCGACTATACAACATCAAATGCGGGAGCGGAGGTGTTCGGCTCTGAGTAGGTGTGAATGTCCGATCATAATTGCTGAAAAATGTGTTAGAAAAGGTAAGAATGCTGGACCATAAATCATCAAAAGCGGGAGAGGTGGTGTTCGGCTGCAAAAAGGTGTGAATGTTCGACTAAAGTTTGTAAAAAGCGGGTAAGACAAGGTGCGAATGCCCGAATATAAACCATCAAAAGCGGAAGCGGAGGTGTTCGGCTTCAAGAAGACGTGAACATCCGACCAAAGTTTGTAAAAAGCAGTTAAGAAAAGGTTAGAATATTCAACCAAACATAATCAAAAGCGGGAGCAGAGCTGTTCGACTGCAAGTAGGTGTGAATGTCAGATCATAATTTGCAAAAAAGCTGATGAGAAAGGGTGAGAATGCCCGACTATACACCATCAAATGCGGGAGTGGAGTTCTTCGGCTTTGAGTAGGTGTGAATGTCAAACCATAATTACTCACAAACGCGTAAGAAAAGGTAGTATTGCCAGACCATACATGATCAAAACAGGGAGCGGAGGTGGTTCAGCTGCAAGAAGGTGTGAATGTCCGACTAAAGTTTATAAAAAGCGGGTAAGACATGGTGCGAATGCCCGACAATGTATGATCAAAAGAGGGAGCGGAGGTTTTCGGCTGCAAGGTCTGAATGTCCAACCATAATTTGTAAAAACCGGGGACGAAAAGGCTCGAAAGCCCGACTATACACTATCAAAAGCGGGAGCGGAGGTGTTCAGCTGCAAGAAGGTCTGAATGTCCACCAATAACTACTGAAAAATGGTTAAGAAAAGGTGCGAATAGCCAACCATACATCATCAAAAGCAGGAGTGGATGTGTTCGGCTGCAAGAAGGTCTGAATGTCCAACCAAAATATGTAAAAACCAGGGAAGAAAAGGCTCGACAGCCTGACTATACACGATCAAAAGCGGGAGCGGAGGTGTTCAGCTGCAAGAAGGTCTGAATGTCCATCAGTAATTTCTAGAAAACATGAAAGAAAATTTTCGAATGTCAAACTGAATATGATCATAAGCGGGAGAAGAGTTGTTCAGCTGCAAGCAGGTGTTAATGTCCACCCATAATTACTAAAAAATGTGTTAGAAAAGACTAGAATGCCGGACCATACATCATCAAAAGCGGGAGAAGTGGTGTTCGGCTGCAAGTAGGTGTGAATGTCCGACCATAGTTGGTAAAAAGTGGGTAAGAAAAGATTAAAATTCCCGACTGTACACACTCAAAAGAGGGAGCGGAGTTGTTCAGCTACAGGAAGGTGTGAAAGTCTGACCATGGTTTGTAAAAAGCAGGTAAGAAAAGGTTCGTATGCCCGAATATAAACCATCATAAGCGGAAGCGGAGTTGTTTGGCTTCAAGAAGACGTGAACGTCCAACCAAAGTTTGTAAAAAGCAGTTAAGAAAAGGTTCGAATATCGAACCAAACATAATCAAAAGCGGGAACAGAGCTGTTCGACTGCAAGTAGGTGTGAATGTCAGATCATAATTTGCAAAAAGCTAATGAGAAAGGGTGAGAATGCCCGACTATACACCATCAAATGCGGGAGTGGAGTTGTTCGGCTGTGAGTAGGTGTGAATCTCCAACCATAATTGCTGAAAAATGTGTTAGAAAAGGTAAGAATGCCGGTCCATACATCATCAAAAACGGGAGAGGTGGTGTTCGGCTGCAAGTAGGTGTGAATGTCCAGCCATAATTAATCACAAACGGGTAAGAAAAGGTAGTATTGCCAGACCATACATGATCAAACGAGGGAGCGGAGGTGGTTCAGCTGCAAGGTGTGAATGTCTGACTAAAGTTTGTAAAAAGCGGGTAAGACAAGGTGCGAATGCCTGACAATGTATGATCAAAAGAGGGAGCATAGGTTTTCGGCTGCAAGGTCTGAATGTCCAACCATAATTTGTAAAAACCAGGGAAGAAAAGGCTCGAAAGCCCGACTATACACCATCAAAAGCGGGAGCGGAGGTGTTCAGCTGCAAGAAGGTCTGAATGTCCACCAATAATTACTGAAAAATGGTTAAGAAAAGGTGCGAAAGCTCAACCATACATCATCAAAAGCAGGAGGGGATGTGTTTGGATACAAGAAGGTTTGAATGTCCGAGCATAGTTTGTAAAAGGCGGGTAAGAAAAGGTTCGAATGCCTGAACATACACCATCAAAAGAGGGAGCGGAGGTGTTCCGCTGTAAGAAGGTGTGAACGTCCGACCGTAGTTGGTAAAAAGCTGGTAAGAAAAGGTGAAAATACCCGACTGTACACAATCAAAAGAGGGAGCGGAGTAGTTCAGCAACAAAGTGTGAATGTCCGACCATGGTTTGTAAAAAGCGGGTAAGAAAAGTTTTGTATGCCCGAATATACACCATCAAAAGCGGGAGTGGAGGTGTTCGGCTGCAAGAAGGTCTGAATGTCCATCAGTAATTGCTAGAAAACATGAAAGAAAATTTTCGAATGTCAAACCGCTCATGATCATAAGCGGGAGAGAAGGTGTTCGACTGCAAGTAGGTGTGAATGTCAGATCAAAATTTGTAAAAAGCGGGTAAGAAAAGGTAAGAATGCCAAACCATAAATTGTCAAAAGCGGCAGCAGAGACGTTCGGCCGGTATTTATCAATGTCTAGATAGATTTCAACAAAAAACAAAGTTGTACTTTGCAGTAAAAGAAAGAGCAAATCTAAAGTTTCAGGATTCCGAGAATAAGCTTTTCGTGAGTTCTGCATTTGTTGGGATTTTGTTTTAAAATTAATTCCTTCACTCAAACTATGTTAAAACTGCTTTGTCCTTCATATGTACCCATTTCTACATATATTTCAATCATAAACTTCCTCATATTACCCTGGATGAGAAAGAACCACACTTGTGATTAAGCCATAAGCCCCTTTTGAGGAGTTCTGCATGATTTGGGATTTTATCTATAAAATTAATTCCTTCACTCAAACTATGTTAAAACGGCTTTTACGTTCATATTTATCATTGTCTAGATAGATTTAAACAAAAAAAAACAACAACGTTGTACTTTGCAGTAAAAGAAAGAGCAAATCAAAAGTTTTAGGAATCCGAGAATAAGCTTATTTTCATGAGTTCTGCACGATTTCGGATTTTACTATAAAATGAATTCCTTCACTAAAACTATGTTAAAACTACTTTTAACTTCATATTTATCAATGTCTAGATCGACTTCAACAAAGAACAACATTGTATTTTGCAGTAGAAGAAAGAGCAACACTGAAGGTTCAGGAATCCGAGAATAAGCTTATTTTCATATGTTCTGCATGATTTGGGATTTTATGTATAAAATGAATTCCTTCACTCAAACTATGTTAAAACTGCTTTTAACTTCATATTTATCAATGTCTAGATCGACTTCAACAAAGAACAACATTGTATTTTGCAGTAGAAGAAAGAGCAACACTGAAGGATCAGGAATCCGAGAATAAGCTTCTTTTCATACGTTCTACATTATTTGGGATTTTGCTATAAAATGATTTCCTTCACTCAAACTATGTTAAAACCGCTTTGTTCTTCATATTTATCAATGTCTAGATCGACTTCAACAAAGAACAACATTGTATTTTGCAGTAGAAGAAAGACTAACACTGAAGGATCAGGAATCCGAGAATAAGCTTCTTTTCATACGTTCTGCATGATTTGGGATTTTATGTATAAAATTAATTCCTTCACTCAAACCAAGTTAAAACTGCTTTGTCCTTCATATTTATCAATGTCTAGATCGACTTCAACAAAGAACAACATTTGATTTTGCAGTAGAAGAAAGAGAAACACTGAAGGATCAGGAATCCGAGAATAAGCTTATTTTCATGAGTTCTGCACGATTTCGGATTTACCTATAAAATTAATTGCTTTGCTCAAACCAATTTAAAATTGCTTTGTCCTTCATAGTTATCCATGTCTAAAAATGTATCAAGCATAAAGTTCCTCATATTACCCTGAATGAGAAAGAAGCATCCCTTTGGTTGAGCAATACGTTCCTTTGGAGGAGTTATGCGTGATTTCGGATTTTGCTATAAAATTAATTTCTTCACTCAAACCAAGAGGAAACTGCTTTGTCCTTCATATTTATCAATATCTAGATCGATTTCAACTTCTTCTACTGCAAAGTCCAATGGTGTTCTTTGTTGAAGGCGATCTAACCTTTTCTTAACTGCTTTTTACAAACTTTGGTCGGACGTTCACATCTTCTTGTAGCCGAACAACTCCGCTTCCGCTATTGATTGTGTACAGTCGGGTATTTTAACCTTTTCTTACCCGCTTTTTACCATCTATGGTTGGACATTCACACCGTCTTACAGCGGAACACCTCCGCTCCCGCTTTTGATGGTGTATTTTCGGGCATTCGAACCTTTTCTTACCCGCTTTTTACAAACTATGGTCGGACATTCAAACCTTCTTGTAGCCAAAAACCTTCGCTCCCTCTTTTGATTATACATTGTCGGTCATTGGCACCTTTTCTTACCCGCTTTTTACAAACCATGGTCGGACTTTCACACCTTCTTGTAACCGAACACATCCTTTCCCGCTATTGATTGTATACAGTTGGGTATTTTAACCTTTTCTCACCCGCTTTTTAACAACTATGGTCGGACATTCACACCTTCTTACAGCGGAACACCTCCGCTCCCTCCTTTGATGGTGTATGTTCGGGCATTCAAACCTTTTCTTACCCGCTTTTTACAAACTATGGTCGGATATTCAAACCTTCTTGTAGCCGAACACATCCACTCCTGCTTTTGATGATGTATGGTTGGGCATTCGAACCTACTTGTTGCCCGCTTTTCATTAATTATGGGTGGACATTCACACCTTTTCGCAGCCAAACACCTCCACTCTTGTTTTGATCATGTATGGTTGGACATTCGCACCTTTTCTCACCCGCGTTTTGCAAACTATGGTCGGCCATTCACAGCTTCCTCTCATATAAGTATGGTGGGATATTCACACCCACCTGCATCCGAAGACCTCCGTCCCCACTTTTGTTGATATTTAGTCGGTCATTCGCACCTTACCCGCTTTTGGCAAACTATGGCCTTCTTGCAGCCAAACACCTCTGATCTCGCTTTTGATGATGTAAGGTTGGGCATTCAGACCTTGCTTCACCTGCTTTTCACCAAATATAGTCGGACATTCACACCTTCTTGCAGCCGAACACCTCCGCTTCCGCTTTTGATGGTGTATATTCGGGCATACGAACATTTTCTTACCCGCTTTTTACAAACCATGGTCGGACTTTCACACCTTCTTGTAGCTGAACAACTCCGCTCCCTCTTTTGATTGTGTACACTCGGGTATTTTCACCTCTTCTTATCCACTTTTTACCAACTATGGTCGGACATTCACACCTTCTTAAAAGCGGAACACCTCCGCTCCCTCTTTTGATGGTGTATGTTAAGGCATTCGAAGCTTTTCTTACCCGCCTTTTACAAACTATGGTCGGACATTCAAACCTTCTTGTAGCCGAACAACTCCACTCCCGCTTTTGATGATGTATGGTTGGGCATTCGCACCTTTTCTTAACCATTTTTCAGTAATTATCGGTGGACATTCAGACCTTCTTGCAGCTGAACACCTCCGCTCTTGCTTTTGATGGTGTATAGTCGGGCATTCTCACCCTTTTTCATCAGCTTTTTGCAAATTATGATCTGACATTCACACCTACTTGCAGTCGAACAGCTCTGCTCCCGCTTTTGATTATGTTTGGTTGGATATTGGAACCTTTTAAATGCTTTTTACAAACTTTTATTGGACGTTCACACCTTCTTGCAGCCGAACACCTCCGCTTCCGCTTTTGATGGTATATATTCGGGCATACGAACCTTTTCTTACCCGATTTTTCAAACCATGGTTGGACTTTCACACCTTCTTGTAGCTGAACAACTCCGCTCCCTCTTTTGATTGTGTACACTCGGGTATTTTCACCTCTTCTTACCCACTTTTTAACAACTATGGTCTGACATTCACACCTTGCAGCCGAACACCTCCTCTTCCGCTTTTGATGGTGTATATTCGGGCATACGAACCTTTTCTTACCAGCTTTTTACAAACCATGGTCGGACTTTCACACCTTCTTGTAGCTGAACAACTCCGCTCCCTCTTTTGATTGTGTACAGTCAGGTATTTTAACCTTTTCTTACCCGCTTTTTACCAACTATGGTCGGACATTCACACCGTCTTACAGCTACACCTTACAGCTCCGCTCCCTCTTTTGATGGTGTATGTTCGGGCATTCGAACCTTTTCTTACCCGCTTTTTACAAACTATGGTCGGACATTCAAACCTTCTTGTAGCCGAACACATCCACTCCTGCTTTTGATGATACATGGTTGGGCATTCGCACCTTTTCTTACCCATTTTTCAGTAATTATGGTTGGACACTCACACCTTCTTGCAGCTGCACACCTCCTCTCCCGCTTATGATCATGTGCGGTTTGATATTCAAAAATTCTCTTTCATGTTTTCTAGCAATTATTGTTGGACATTCAGACCTTCTTGCAGCTGAACACCTCCGCCCCCACTTTTGTTGATGGTGTATAATCGGTCATGCGCACCTTACCTGCTTTTGGCAAACTATGGCCTTCTTGCAGCCAAACACCTCTGATCTCGCTTTTGATGATGTAAGGTTGGGCATTCAGACCTTGCTTCACCTGCTTTTCACCAAATATAGTCGGACATTCACACCTTCTTGCAGCCGAACACTTCCGCTTCACCTTTTAGTGTTCTATGGGGTATTCACACCTTTTTTTTCACCGCATTTTATAGATTATGGTTGGAAATTCTCACCCACTCTCATCCGAAGACCTCTCCTCCCACTTTTGTTAATATATAGTCGGGCATTCGAACCTTTTCTTACCCGCTTTTTACAAATTATGGTCGAACATTCACACCTACTTGCAGCCGAATACTTCCGCTCCACCTTTTAGTGATGTATGGTTGGCATTTGCACCTTTTCTTACCCTCTTTTTATACTGATTGCTGAAGATTAAGTTGTTCTTTCTCAAACTACAAAATTTTTTTAATTGTTGAAACTTGATTTGAAGTGGATAAATAAGGAGGACAAACAGTTTTAAGTCAGGCTGATAGAAGCAATTAATTTTATAGCAAAATCTGTATTTCGTCATATGTCGAGAGATGCTTAGTGCTGAAGAAGTTCTTTCTCATTCTACAAAGTACAACGTTGTTTATCGTTGAAACTTGATTAGACATGAATAAATATGAAGGACAAAGCAGTCTTAACTTGGTTTGAGTTAAGGAATTCGTTTTATAGGAGAATCCCAATTCGTGCATAACTCGTAAAATAGAGCTTATTTTCGGATTCCTGAAGAATGAGTCTGGTTCTTTCTCATAATACAAAGTTTGTTGTTTATTGTTGAAACTTCATCAGAAGTGAAGAAATAAGGACAAACCGTTTTAAGTAAGTTTGATAGAAGGATTTCATTTTATAGCAAAATCTGTATTCTTTCATATCTCCTCGAGAGAAGCTTATTGCTGAAAATTAGGTCTGGTTCTTTTTCATACTACAAAATACAGTGTTGTTTATTGTTGAAACTAGATTAGAAGTAGATAAATATGAAGGACAAAGCAGTTTGAACTTGGTTTGAGAGAAGGAATTAATTTTATTGCAAAATCCGAATTCATGCATAACTCGTCAAATAGATAGTGATGTGTCGTTCGTGAGCGATTTGTTCGATATGAACTAATTTTTTATATGACTCGGGAGTAACGAGTTGTCTCAGTGAGTGATTCGTTCATTTTCATGCAGTACCCTTACTCACCACATGGCAGGCGGCAGCTTCATAAGCTCAGTCAGCAGGACAGGGAACAGTATTGATTCGTTCACGACTCAACTCCTCGGGTGACGGGTCCTCGCACAGGAAACAGTATTGATTTGTTCATGACTCAACTCCTCGGCTGACGGGTCCTCGCACAGGAAAAAGTATTGATTTGTTTACGACTCAACTCCTTGGGTCTTTGTTCATTTGTCACGTTTCAAATTCTACGTTTCATTTGACAGGCTGAAGAGCAGTAGGCACAACAGTTCGTTCACAAACCAGATCATTAATCTCATAGAATATTCTACCATCAACAACTTGGAAACCACAATCGACTCTCTAGATGCAGAAAAAGCATTTGATGGAGTGAACTGGAAATTTTTATTCGCAGCATTAAACAAATTTGGGTTTCGGTCACACTTCATCAACCGGATAAGGATATTATATAGCTCCCCAAATGCAAGTGTCAGGACAAATGATCAAACTTCTCCAAGCTTCAGTCTGCAGAGAGGTATAAGACAGGGTTGCCCACTTTCTCCCTCACTTTTTGCTATTTTCATCAAACCTTTAGCAGCTTCTATCAGACAAGATAGAAATATCAAAGACATCCAATCCCAAAGTATTGAGCATAAAATAAGTCTTTATGCTGATGATGTATTACTTTTCCTTCAGAACTCACAGACGTCTCTCACTCACACAATCACACTAAATAAATTCTCAGCACTTTCTGACTACTCTATCAACTGGTCTAAGACCACAGTTCTGCCCATTAACTGTAGGGTCCAGAATATACCTGCGATCACTTTACAGTCAGGAAATATTAGATATTTAGGCATAAACATTTCCTCCAGGCTCTCAGAGCTAACAAAGCTAAATTATGTGCAATTATTAAAGAGAGTAGAGGACGATCTCTCTCGTTGGAAGTCCTTACCTATATCACTTATGGGGAGAGTTACAACCATTAAAATGATGATACTACCAAAAGTTAACTATTTGTTCTCAACGATCCCCATAAAACCATCTGCTACTTGGTTTAAGTCACTAGATTCATGCATCTCCAAATTTCTGTGGAAAAACAAACCACCACGTATTAGTTTAAAAATCCTACAGAAGACCAAGGACGGTGGTGGATTAGATTTACCTAATTTTCAGCACTATTCCTTAGCCAATAGGCTACAGCATCCTTTTGTATTTCTGATTTGTCAGTCCTCTCTCTTCGTTCACCGGAGTCTTCGTGTCTTTGTCCTTGAGTTTGGTGATTTTTTCTTCTTTTGATGCCTTGACACAGTGTGACAGGTGATACCACGTGGGGAGATCCTTTAACTTGGACTGCTGTCCCTGTGCTGCGAAATGGCTGTGCTGCTCAAATGGTCTCTCCTTCATCATATACACAGTTATTTATACATCACCTTCCACCATGAAGCGTTGTCTCTTTTTGTTTCTCTCTTTGTTCTTAAAATGCTGTTATGCATGTCTAAACCAATCCATTAAATTAGATCATTTTGGCAGTAAAGCGATCTACAATGTGCTTGGTCGCAGAGCTGCTCATCTGTGGTAAACAGCTCTTCAGAAAGGCATTCTTCAATTGATTTCACTAATTTTATGTAATAATTTTGTGATTTCATACAAAACTACACTTCTTCTCCCATCTGTCTGAGTATTTAATATTGTCTGGGTCCCGTTAAAACATGTATTTTTCCCATCTAATTCCTTGTTTGCTTTAAAACAAGTATTCCCCATTTTCTATCCCTTCAGTAGCCAACCAGTTTGTATGGAGTACACTGGAGCAACTTGACTGATCAGTAAAACACTGCTTTTGTTGTCACCGCAAGGCTTCCCCCGTCGATTGTTTCACTGAGACACTACTGAGTAACTATAACTCAACACAGTTTATACACATAACATTCATATACATACTAACAAACAAACAAACAATTATTTATCGCAATTTTCTCATCTCTGTTTGAACGTACACCCAGGTAAATATTCCTGTAGTCTTCTCATACCGACTATGGACCCATTCATTGTTTAACTTCACTGTTTTGCAAATTCTAATTGAATATTACACATTGACATTGAACTTTACTGGATAAGCAGGTCTTCATTGCATTCAGCAGCCTATATGTGAGCATCTATGTGTAAGCTGTTCTTCTTTGCATTTATCACCAGCAAGCAATTCTTCATTGCACATGCACATGAAAATAGTAAAACAATTCCAATGCGTTAGCGAAACCTTCTATATCAGGAGTGTCCATCATGATGCTGGGAATAGAACCTCTTTCCCAGAATAGTTCAACCTTCTTACTCAACTGATCATAACTCCGCAATGAGCACATTTCAAAGTATCATTCCTCTACATGTATTCAAAAATCTATGTGTAAATGTTTAATATTTCTTATATTTGTTGATGTCATTCTGTGTGCATGTGGCCTAAACCCAATCTCTGTGTGGCAATTTTAATTTAAACAAGTTGAACTCTGCCTCTGATCATTTAAAAAAAGGTGTGTACCGATATCAACCTTTCTCAGGTAATTACTGATCCTACAAAACCAAACTTAAGAGATCCTTCAAGCCTGATTGGCTCAATCTTAACAAATCAAAGGTAGAAAATCCGCAGTGTCTGAACTTGGTGTTAGTTATCACTGCTCAATAGCCTGTATCAGAATTGCAAAAATGAAAACATTAGGTCCACGCTTGGTATCCAGATCCTGAAACATCTCCATGAGCAGGCTTTTTTTTAAACTGATCTGTTGAATAGTTATACTCATGACACTGTTAAAATCCCAGATGAAGATCTAGCACTTGACCATTTTTGTAAATCTTCTAATTCCATAGTTGATAAACACACCCCTTTTAAAAAGTATAGAACTTAGAACAGGTCTAGTCCCTGGCTTTCGGCAGAACTGTATTCTTTACTTTTTTTTTTTTTTTCCCCTTGTCCTGTTCAGCATTATGGCAGCAGAATTGTAGTCTGAATACCTTTGATGCCAAAATGATTTGCTTTGCCAAGGGAAGTTTTATAAATGTAAAGCTCCCTTTGTTGCCCATTTATTTATTTCTGTTTACAATATATGACATGTAATAGAAATTAACCGGACCGGGGGACAAGGAAAGAAGAAGAGGAAAGAAGAGGAAACAGAACAAAAATAGAAACAAAAACCAGACAACCAGCTGCTACACCTGTAAAAAACAAAACAGACAGCAATCCATGGCCTCTGAGGACAGCCTTAGCGCCACCAGGAGCACCTGAAAGCAGACAAGCAGAGAAAAAACAAACACACAAACAAAGAAAAACAAGCACAAGAAGTGGCAATCGCATACAACACAGCTGTGGATATAGATGACCTGAGACGACATGATAATACATCAACTGCTTAGTGACCATGCTACTGGACTAATGAATGTGTGTGTGTGTGTGTGAGAACATGCAACACCCATGGCACAGGACCTACATGATAACCGTGCTTAGTTATGAGTGTATAAGCGTACAGGGCCACAATCCACAGCCCCCCCAAGCAATCAGAAGCAGACAGAGAGGGCCACAAGACCCAGGCCACCAGCAGCCCCCACAGAGCACAGAACCCAGGAAGCCCACCGCAGGGGCAACCACGCATCCACCCAGAAGACTGCAGAGGAAGCCCCCGGAAAGAGCCCCCATAAGCATAGGGCAGAAGCCCTCCGGGAGCCAGGGGCAACAGCCCACCGACCCCGCCAGACCCCAGCCGCCCAGACATGGGCCGTGCACTGGACCCGGGCCCCAGGAGCCCGAGCGCCCCCAAACCCCCCGGCAGAGGCCCCACCCAATACCCAGGAGGGCCAAGCGCCCCAGACAGCCACACAGTGGGTCAGCGCCTGCCCCAGCGCCCCTGGCCAAGTGCCCTGGGAGTCAAGACGTGCCCACAGGTGGGTGAAGTCGCGAGCAGCGGGGAGAGGCAACGCTGCCCCCCCATCGGGAGAAGCACAGGCAGGCCAGGCAACAGCAAGTCCCAGAT
The DNA here is from genome assembly GCF_036924035.1 of Leuresthes tenuis. Taxonomy (NCBI): domain Eukaryota; kingdom Metazoa; phylum Chordata; class Actinopteri; order Atheriniformes; family Atherinopsidae; genus Leuresthes; species Leuresthes tenuis. Next base: position 42,671 of record NW_027325455.1, on the reverse strand, counting down.
CCAGGCCCAATCATTACCACACATCCACACGTCCTCCCTCCCTCGACTCCACTGGGGTGTAGTGCCGCGGGCACACCAGGGGGCCAGCAGCCCCCCAGCCACCACAGACCCCGAACCAGCAGAACAATTAATTAATCCTCCTGGCCCCTCCCGCCCCGAGCAGCAACAAGGAAGCAGGGGTGTGCGAAGAAGACCCCTCCCCCCACCCTTCTGGCTCTTCAATATTTTCTAATAGTGAGCAATTAAAATTGAGGGGCAGCCAAACTTATAGAACTGGGAGCGCAGCCCTCTGGGCAGCCTACATACCCAAAGAGCCCCGCCCACCAGATGCCACTCAGTGGGGAGCTATATAATATCCTTATCCAGTTGATGAAGTGTGACCCAAACCCGAATTTGTTTAATGCTGCGAATAAAAATTTCCAGTTCACTCGATCAAATGCTTTTTATCCATGTCTAAAAATGTATCAAGCATAAAGTTCCTCATATTACCCTGAATGAGAAAGAAGCATCCCTTTGGTTGAGCAATACGTTCTTTTGGAGGAGTTATGCGTGATTTCGGATTTTGCTATAAAATTAATTTCTTCACTCAAACCAAGTGGAAACTGCTTTGTCCTTCATATTTATCAATATCGAGATCGATTTCAATTTTTCTACTGCAAAGTCCAATGGTGTTCTTTGTTGAAGGCAATCTAACCTTTTCTTAACTGCTTTTTACAAACTTTGGTCGGACGTTCACACCTTCTTGTAGCCGAACAACTCCGCTCCCGTTATTGATTGTGTACAGTCGGGTATTTTAACCTTTTCTTACCCACTTTTTACCATCTATGGTCGGACATTCACACCGTCTTACAGCGGAACACCTCCGCTCCCGCTTTTGATGTTGTATTTTCGGGCATTCGAACCTTTTCTTACCCGCTTTTTACAAACTATGGTCGGACATTGAAACCTGAAAGCTGAAAACCTTCGCTCCCTCTTTTGATCATACATTGTCGGGCATTGGCACCTTTTCTTACCCGCTTTTTACAAACCATGGTCGGACTTTCACACCTTCTTGTAACCGAACACATCCTTTCCCGCTATTGATTGTATACAGTTGGGTATTTTAACCTTTTCTTACCCACTTTTTAACAACTATGGTCGGACATTCACACCTTCTTACAGCGGAACACCTCCACTCCCTCCTTTGATGGTGTATGTTCGGGCATTCAAACCTTTTCTTACCCGCTTTTTACAAACTATGGTCGGATATTCAAACCTTCTTCTAGCCGAACACATCCACTCCTGCTTTTGATGATGTATGGTTGGGCATTCGAACCTACTTGTTGCCCGCTTTTCATTAATTATGGGTGGACATTCACACCTTGTCGCAGCCAAACACCTATGCTCCTTGTTTTGATCATGTAGGGTTGGACATTCGCACCTTTTCTCACCCGCGTTTTGCAAACTATGGTCGGCCATTCACAGCTTCCTCTCATAGAAGTATGGTGGGATATTCACACCCACTTGCATCCGAAGACCTCCGTCCCCACTTTTGTTGATATTTAGTCGGTCATTCGCACCTTACCCGCTTTTGGCAAACTATGGCCTTCTTGCAGCCAAACACCTCTGATCTCGCTTTTGATGATGTAAGATTGAGCATTCAGACCTTGCTTCACCTGCTTTTCACCAAATATAGTCGGACATTCACACCTTCTTGCAGCCGAACACCTCCGCTTCCGCTTTTGATGGTGTATATTCGGGCATACGAACATTTTCTTACCCGCTTTTTACAAACCATGGTCGGACTTTCACACCTTCTTGTAGCTGAACAACTCCGCTCCCTCTTTTGATTGTGTACACTCGGGTATTTTCACCTCTTCTTACCCGCTTTTTACCAACTATGGTCGGACATTCACACCTTCTTACAGCGGAACACCTCCGCTCCCTCTTTTGATGGTGTATGTTAAGGCATTCGAAGCCTTTTCTTACCCGCCTTTTACAAACTATGGTCGGACATTCAAACCTTCTTGTAGCCGAACACATCCACTCCTGCTTTTGATGATGTATGGTTGGGCATTCGCACCTTTTCTTAACCATTTTTCAGTAATTATTGGTGGACATTTAGACCTTCTTGCAGCTGAACACCTCCGCTCTTGCTTTTGATGGTGTATAGTCGGGCATTCTCACCCTTTTTCATCAGCTTTTTGCAAATTATGATCTGACATTCACACCTACTTGCAGTCGAACAGCTCTGCTCCCGCTTTTGATTATGTTTGGTTGGATATTGGAACCTTTTAAATGCTTTTTACAAACTTTTATCGGACGTTCACACCTTGCAGCGGAACACCTCCGCTTCCGCTTTTGATGGTATATATTCGGGCATTCGAACCTTTTCTTACCCGCTTTTTACAAACCATGGTCGGACTTTCACACCTTCTTGTAGCTGAACAACTCCGCTCCCTCTTTTGATTGTGTAAACTCGGGTATTTTCACCTCTTCTTACCCGCTTTTTACCAACTATGGTCGGACATTCACACCTTCTTACAGCGGAACACCTCCGCTCCCTCTTTTGATGGTGTATGTTAAGGCATTCGAAGCTTTTCTTACCCGCCTTTTACAAACTATGGTCGGACATTCAAAACTTGTAGCCGAACACATCTACTCCTGTTTTTGATGATGTATGGTTGGGCATTCGCACCCTTTTTTTATCCATTTTTCAGGAATTATCGGTGGACATTAAGACTTTCTTGCAGCTGAACACCTCCTCTCCCACTTATGATCATGTGCGGTTTGATTTTCGAAAATTTTCTTTCATGTTTCCTAGCAATTATTGATGGACATTTAGACCTTCTTGCAGCTGAACACCTCTGCTCCTGCTTTTGATCATACATTGTCAAGCATTCGCCACTTGTCTTACCCACTTTTTACAAACTTTAGTTTAACATTCACACCTTTTTGCAGCCGAACACCACCTCTACCGCTTTTGATGATATATGGTCCGGCATTCTTACCTTTTCTAACACATTTTTCAGCAATTATGATCGGACATTCACACCTACTCAGAGCCGAACACCTCCGCTCCCGCATTTGATGTTGTATAGTCGGGCATTCTCATCCTTTCTCATCAGCTTTTTGCAAATTATGATCTGACATTCACACCTGCTTTTGATAATGTATGGTTGGGCATTCGCACCTTTTTCTACCCTTTTTTCAGGAATTATGGAGGGACATTCACACCTTCTTACAGCTGATCACCTCCTCTCTTATGATCATGTGCGGTTTGATATTCGAACATTTTCTTTCATGATATAACGCAATTATTGATGGACATTCAGACCTTCTTGCAGCTGAACACCTCCGCTCCCACTTTTGATGGTGTATAGTTGGGCTTTCGAGCCTTTTCTTCCCGGTTTTTACAAATTATGGTTGGACATTCAGACCTTCTTAAAGCCGAACACCTCCGCTCCCTCTTTTGATCATACATTGTCGGGCTTTTTCATCTTGTCTTACCCGCTTTTTACAAACTTTAGTCGGACATTCACACCTTCTTGCAGCTGAACAACCTCCGCTCCCTGTTTTGAACATGTATGGTCTGGAAATACTACCTTTTCTTACCCGTTTGTGAGTAATTATGGCTGGATATTCACACCTACTTGCAGCCGAACACCACCTCTCCCGCTTTTGATGATGTATGGACCGGCATTCTTACCTTTTCTAACACATTTTTCAGCAATTATGGTCGGAGATTCACACCTACTCACAGCCGAACAACTCCGCTACCGCATTTGATGGTGTATAGTCGGGCATTCTCACCCTTTCTCTTCAGCTTTGAGAAAATTATGATCTGACATTCACACCTATTTGCAGTTGAACACCTTTGCTCCCGCTTTTGATTATGTTTGGTTAGATATTCAAACCTTTTCTTAACTGCTTTTTACAAACTTTGGTCGGACGTTCACACTTTCTTGCAGCCGAACACCTCCGCTTCCGTTTTCGATGGTGTATATTCGGGCATACGAACCTTTTCTTACCCGCTTTTTACAAACCATGGTCTAACTTTCACACCTTCTTGTAGCTGAACAATTCCGCTCCCTCTTTTGATTGTGTACAGTCGGGTATTTTAACCTTTTCTTACCCACTTTTTACCAACAATGGTCGGACATTCACACCTTCTTACAGCGGAACGCCTCCGCTCCCTCTTTTGATGGTGTATGTTCGGGCATTGGAACCTTTTCTTACCCGCCTTTTACAAACTATGCTCGGACATTCAAAACTTGTAGCCGAACATATCTACTCCTGTTTTTGATGATGTATGGTTGGGCATTCGCACCCTTTTTTTATCCATTTTTCAGGAATTATCGGTGGACATTCAGACTTTCTTGCAGCCGAAAACCACCGCTCCCTCTTTTGATGGTGTATAGTCGGGCTTTCGAGCCTTTTCTTCCCCGGTTTTTACAAATTATGGTTGGACATTCAGACCTTGCAGCCGAAAACCTCCGCTCCCGCTTTTGATCATACATTGTCGAGCATTCGCACCTTGTCTTACCCGCTTTTTACAAACTTTAGTCAGACATTCACACCTTGCAGCTGAACCACCTCCGCTCCCTGTTTTGATAATGTATGGTTTGGCAATACTACCTTTTCTTACCCGTTTGTGAGTAATTATGGCTGGACATTCACACCTACTTGCAGCCGAACACCACCTCTCCCGCTCTTGATGATGTATTGTCCGGCATTCTAGTCTTTTCTAACACATTTTTCAGCAATTATGGTCGGACATTCAAACCTACTCACAGCCGAACAGTACCGCTCCCGCATTTGATGGTGTATAGTCGGGCATTCTCACCCTTTCTCAACAGCTTTTTGCAAATAATGATCTGACATTCACACCTACTTGCAGTCGAAAAGCTCTGCTCCCGCTTTTGATGATGTATAGTCCGGCATTCTTACCTTTTCTAAAACATTTTTCAGCATTTATGGTCGGAAATTCACACCTACTCACAGACGAACACCTCCGCTCCCGCATTTGATTGTGTTTAGTCGGGCATTCTCACCCTTTCTCATCAGCTTTTTGCAAATTATGATCTGACATTCACACCTACTTGCAGTCGAACAGCTCTTCTCCCGCTTTTGATTATGTTTGGTTGGATATTCGAACTTTTTCTTAACTGCTTTTTACAAACTTTGGTCGGACGTTCACACCTTCTTGCACCCGAACACCTCCTCTTCCACTTTTGATGGTATATATTTGGGCATTCGAACCTTTTCTTATACGCCTTTTACAAACCATGGTCGGACTTTCACACCTTCTTGTAGCTGAACAACTCCGCTCCCCCTTTTGATTGTGTACAGTCAGGTATTTTAACCTTTTCTTACCCGCTTTTTACCAACTATGGTCGGACATTCACACCGTCTTACATCGGAACAGCTCCGCTCCCTCTTTTGATGGTGTATGTTCGGGCATTGGAACCTTTTCTTACCCGCTTTTTACAAACTATGGTCGGACATTCAAACCTTCTTGCAGCCGAAAACCTCCGCTCCCTCTTTTAATCATACATTGTCGGGCATTCGCAGCTTTTCTTACCTGCTTTTTACAAACCAGGGTCGGACTTTCACATCTTTTAGTAGCCTAACAACTGCGTTCCTGGTATTGATTGTGTACAGTTGGGTATTTTAATCTTTTCTTACCCGCTTTTTACCAACTATGGTCGGACATTCAAACCTTCTTGTAGCCGAACACATCCACTCCTGCTTTTAATGATGCATGGTTGGGCATTCGCACCTTTTCTTACCCATTTTTCAGTAATTATGGTTAGACACTCACACCTTCTTGCAGCTGCACACCTCCTCTCCCGCTTATGATCATGTGCGGTTTGATATTCGAAAATTCTCTTTCATGTTTTCTAGCAATTATTGTTGGACATTCAGACCTTCTTGCAGCTGAACACCTCCGCCCCCACTTTTGTTGATGGTGTATAATCGGTCTTTCGCACCTTACCCGCTTTTGGCAAACTATGGCCTTCTTGCAGCCAAACACCTCTGATCTCGCTTTTGATGATGTAAGGTTGGGCACTCAGACCTTGCTTCACCTGCTTTTCACCAAATATAGTCGGACATTCACACCTTCTTGCAGCCGAACACTTCCGCTTCACCTTTTAGTGTTCTATGGGGTATTCACACCTTTTTTTCACCGTATTTTATAGATTATGGTTGGAAATTCTCACCCACTCTCATCCGAACACCTCTGTTCCCGCTTTTGTTAATATATAGTCGGGCATTCGAACCTTTTCTTACCCGCTTTTTACAAATTATGGTCGAACATTCACACCTACTTGCAGCCGAATACTTCCGCTCCACCTTTTAGTGATGTATGGTTGGCATTTGCATCTTTTCTTACCCTCTTTTTATACTGATTGCTGAAGATTAAGTTGTTCTTTCTCAAACTACAAAATTTTTTTAATTGTTGAAACTTGATTTGAAGTGGATAAGTAAGGAGGACAAACAGTTTTAAGTCAGGCTGATAGAAGGAATTAATTTTATAGCAAAATCTGTATTCTTTCATATCTCCTCGAGAGAAACTTATTGCTGAAAATTAGGTCTGGTTCTTTTTCATACTACAAAATACAGTGTTGTTTATTGTTGAAACTAGATTAGAAGTAGATAAATATGAAGGACAAAGCAGTTTGAACTTGGTTTGAGAGAAGGAATTAATTTTATTGCAAAATCCGAATTCATGCATAACTCGTCAAATAGATAGTGATGTGTCGTTCGTGAGCGATTCGTTCGATATGAACTATTTTTTTATATGACTCGGGAGTAACGAGTTGTCTCAGTGAGTGATTCGTTCATTTTCATGCAGTACCCTTACTCACCACATGGCAGGCGGCAGCTTCATAAGCTCAGTCAGCAGGACAGGGAACAGTATTGATTCGTTCACGACTCAACTCCTCGGGTGACGGGTCCTCGCACAGGAAACAGTATTGATTCGTTCATGACTCAACTCCTCGGCTGACGGGTCCTCGCACAGGAAAAAGTATTGATTTGTTTACGACTCAACTCCTTTGGTCTTCGTTCATTTGTCACGTTTCAAATTCTACGTTTCATTTGACAGGCTGAGGAGCAGTAGGCACAACAGTTCGTTCACAAACCGGATCATTAATCTCATAGACTATTCTACCATCAACAACTTGGAAACCACAATCGACTCTCTAGATGCAGAAAAAGCATTTGATGGAGTGAACTGGAAATTTTTATTCGCAGCATTAAACAAATTTGGGTTTGGGTCACACTTCATCAACCGGATAAGGATATTATATAGCTCCCCAAATGCAAGTGTCAGGACAAATGATCAAACTTCTCCAAGCTTCAGTCTGCAGAGAGGTATAAGACAGGGTTGCCCACTTTCTCCCTCACTTTTTGCTATTTTCATCAAACCTTTAGCAGCTTCTATCAGACAAGATAGAAATATCAAAGACATCCAATCCCAAAGTATTGAGCATAAAATAAGTCTTTATGCTGATGATGTATTACTTTTCCTTCAGAACTCACAGACGTCTCTCACTCACACAATCACACTCATAAATAAATTCTCAGCACTTTCTGACTACTCTATCAACTGGTCTAAGACCACAGTTCTGCCCATTAACTGTAGGGTCCAGAATATACCTGCGATCACTTTACAGTCAGGAAATATTAGATATTTAGGCATAAACATTTCCTCCAGGCTCTCAGAGCTAACAAAGCTAAATTATGTGCAATTATTAAAGAGAGTAGAGGACGATCTCTCTCGTTGGAAGTCCTTACCTATATCACTTATGGGGAGAGTTACAACCATTAAAATGATGATACTACCAAAAGTTAACTATTTGTTCTCAACGATCCCCATAAAACCATCTGCTACTTGGTTTAAGTCACTAGATTCATGCATCTCCAAATTTCTGTGGAAAAACAAACCACCACATATTAGTTTAAAAATCCTACAGAAGACCAAGGACAGTGGTGGATTAGATTTACCTAATTTTCAGCACTATTCCTTAGCCAATAGGCTACAGCATCCTTTTGTATTTCTGATTTGTCAGTCCTCTCTCTTCGTTCACCGGAGTCTTCGTGTCTTTGTCCTTGAGTTTGGTGATTTTTTCTTCTTTTGATGCCTTGACACAGTGTGACAGGTGATACCACGTGGGAGATCCTTTAACTTGGACTGCTGTCCCTGTGCTGCGAAATGGCTGTGCTGCTCAAATGGTCTCTCCTTCATCATATACACAGTTATTTATACATCACCTTCCACCATGAAGCGTTGTCTCTTTTTGTTTCTCTCTTTGTTCTTAAAATGCTGTTATGCATGTCTAAACCAATCCATTAAATTAGATCATTTTGGCAGTAAAGCGATCTACAATGTGCTTGGTCGCAGAGCTGCTCATCTGTGGTAAACAGCTCTTCAGAAAGGCATTCTTCAATTGATTTCACTAATTTTATGTAATAAGTTTGTGATTTCATACAAAACTACACTTCTTCTCCCATCTGTCTGAGTATTTAATATTGTCTGGGTCCCGTTAAAACATGTATTTTTCCCATCTAATTCCTTGTTTGCTTTAAAACAAGTATTCCCCATTTTCTATCCCTTCAGTAGCCAACCAGTTTGTATGGAGTACACTGGAGCAACTTGACTGATCAGTAAAACACTGCTTTTGTTGTCACCGCAAGGCTTCCCCCGTCGGTTGTTTCACTGAGACACTACTGAGTAACTATAACTCAACACAGTTTATACACATAACATTCATATACATACTAACAAACAAACAAGCAATTATTTATCGCAATTTTCTCATCTCTGTTTGAACGTACACCCAGGTAAATATTCCTGTAGTCTTCTCATACCGACTATGGACCCATTCATTGTTTAACTTCACTGTTTTGCAAATTCTAATTGAATATTACACATTGACATTGAACTTTACTGGATAAGCAGGTCTTCATTGCATTCAGCAGCCTATATGTGAGCATCTATGTGTAAGCTGTTCTTCTTTGCATTTATCAGCAGCAAGCAATTCTTCATTGCACATGCACATGAAAATAGTAAAACAATTCCAATGCGTTAGCGAAACCTTCTATATCAGGAGTGTCCATCATGATGCTGGGAATAGAACCTCTTTCCCAGAATAGTTCAACCTTCTTACTCAACTGATCATAACTCCGCAATGAGCACATTTCAAAGTATCATTCCTCTACATGTATTCAAAAATCTATGTGTAAATGTTTAATATTTCTTATATTTGTTGATGTCATTCTGTGTGCATGTGGCCTAAACCCAATCTCTGTGTGGCAATTTTAATTTAAACAAGTTGAACTCTGCCTCTGATCATTTAAAAAAAGGTGTGTACCGATATCAACCTTTCTCAGGTAATTACTGATCCTACAAAACCAAACTTAAGAGATCCTTCAAGCCTGATTGGCTCAATCTTAACAAATCAAAGGTAGAAAATCCGCAGTGTCTGAACTTGGTGTTAGTTATCACTGCTCAATAGCCTGTATCAGAATTGCAAAAATGAAAACATTAGGTCCACGCTTGGTATCCAGATCCTGAAACATCTCCATGAGCAGGCTTTTTTTTAAACTGATCTGTTGAATAGTTATACTCATGACACTGTTAAAATCCCAGATGAAGATCTAGCACTTGACCATTTTTGTAAATCTTCTAATTCCATAGTTGATAAACACACCCCTTTTAAAAAGTATAGAACTTAGAACAGGTCTAGTCCCTGGCTTTCGGCAGAACTGTATTCTTTACTTTTTTTTTTTTTTTCCCCTTGTCCTGTTCAGCATTATGGCAGCAGAATTGTAGTCTGAATACCTTTGATGCCAAAATGATTTGCTTTGCCAAGGGAAGTTTTATAAATGTAAAGCTCCCTTTGTTGCCCATTTATTTATTTCTGTTTACAATATATGACATGTAATAGAAATTAACCGGACCGGGGGACAAGGAAAGAAGAAGAGGAAAGAAGAGGAAACAGAACAAAAATAGAAACAAAAACCAGACAACCAGCTGCTACACCTGTAAAAAACAAAACAGACAGCAATCCATGGCCTCTGAGAACAGCCTTAGCGCCACCAGGAGCACCTGAAAGCAGACAAGCAGAGAAAAAACAAACACACAAACAAAGAAAAACAAGCACAAGAAGTGGCAATCGCATACAACACAGCTGTGGATATAGATGACCTGAGACGACATGATAATACATCAACTGCTTAGTGACCATGCTACTGGACTAATGAATGTGTGTGTGTGTGTGTGAGAACATGCAACACCCATGGCACAGGACCTACATGATAACCGTGCTTAGTTATGAGTGTATAAGCGTACAGGGCCACAATCCACAGCCCCCCCAAGCAATCAGAAGCAGACAGAGAGGGCCACAAGACCCAGGCCACCAGCAGCCCCCACAGAGCACAGAACCCAGGAAGCCCACCGCAGGGGCAACCACGCATCCACCCAGAAGACTGCAGAGGAAGCCCCCGGAAAGAGCCCCCATAAGCATAGGGCAGAAGCCCTCCGGGAGCCAGGGGCAACAGCCCACCGACCCCGCCAGACCCCAGCCGCCCAGACATGGGCCGTGCACTGGACCCGGGCCCCAGGAGCCCGAGCGCCCCCAAACCCCCCGGCAGAGGCCCCACCCAATACCCAGGAGGGCCAAGCGCCCCAGACAGCCACACAGTGGGTCAGCGCCTGCCCCAGCGCCCCTGGCCAAGTGCCCTGGGAGTCAAGACGTGCCCACAGGTGGGTGAAGTCGCGAGCAGCGGGGAGAGGCAACGCTGCCCCCCCATCGGGAGAAGCACAGGCAGGCCAGGCAACAGCAAGGCCAATCCAGGCCCAATCATTACCACACATCCACACGTCCTCCCTCCCTCGACTCCACTGGGGTGTAGTGCAGCGGGCACACCAGGGGGCCAGCAGCCCCCCAGCCACCACAGACCCCGAACCAGCAGAACAATTAATTAATCCTCCTGGCCCCTCCCGCCCCGAGCAGCAACAAGGAAGCAGGGGTGTGCGAAGAAGACCCCTCCCCCCACCCTTCTGGCTCTTCAATATTTTCTAATAGTGAGCAATTAAAATTGAGGGGCAGCCAAACTTATAGAACTGGGAGCGCAGCCCTCTGGGCAGCCTACATACCCAAAGAGCCCCGCCCACCAGATGCCACTCAGTGTAACCACCCCCCAAGACCTAATGTGTGTGTGTGAGTGTGTTTGATAAGTAGTAATGTCTAACACAGGGGCGGGGAACTGCAAAGTGCAACAAAAGGGCACCACCTACGTGGCCCCATCCACTACACACCACCGAACACACACGCCCCCAAAACCCTTCATGTGTGAGTGTGTGCTGTGTACAGGAGCCAGAAGGGAGAGGGGTATGGGGATATACACCGGGGGAGCTACTCTCCCTCAGAGAGGGCAGCCAGGGACTGGCTGCAATAGGCATCCCCGCTACCTGGGAGCCAACACAGGGCAGGAGGGCCTGATGTCCACCAGGCTCGGGGCCTGCAGCGACCATATTCCGGGAGCTACTCTACCCCCAGAAGGTACCCATCCCGCCCCACCCTACTCAACCCAACCCCACCCTGGAGGACCTCTACAAAAAACTAACAAACAACAACAAAAAACAAACAAACAAACCACCCGGTCACACCAGTCGCAGCAGCCCAGGCCTGAGACCCACCATCACCCAAGCGAAAAGCACCGCCCCCCCCCAACCGCACGCCCCAACACCCTGAAAAAAAAACAACCATCTGCGGACACCTTGGAGCGCCCAGCCCCCAGGGCCCAGGCCCACCACCACCACGCACACCAGAGCGGGCCGGCCACCCGGCATAGAGCCAGCAGCCACCACCTCAAGGCCCCTAAGGGACCCCGCCCCACACCGCAAGACAGCCCCACCCGCAAGCCCCCAAAACTGCCCTCCAAGCCCGACACACAGTTCCCCCCAGCAATGACCAACCCGGTCCCCACGACCCGAGAGACCACCAGACGCCCGAAGCCACACAGCCCCCCCCAGCACACACCCAACCGCCCAGAGCGACGGGACAGCAACCCACCACCACCACTATGTGATAAAGCTAATCAGAGGGGACCAGAGAGAATGAAATTCAGCCAATTGATGTTTTGAGGAGGCAGACATTGTTTCCATGCTAATATAATCTAAAAGAAAATTTCTAAACTGGTTAATACACATATTGTTTTTCGCTTTCCAGTTCATGAGAATAGTTTTCTTTGCGATACATAACACTGTGAGAACCATGTGTGCTGAGTTCATTTCCATGTTGATGTTGTCTAAGTCACCCAGTATGCACAGTGTGGGGCATGCAGGGATGCTACACTTTAGCCATGTTGATAGGTCCTCACAGACTTCAAGCCAGAACTTCTGGACAGGCGCACAAAACCACAAAGCGTGTGCATAATCATCAGGTGTGTTATCTGTGCAATGTGATCAGATGTTTGAGTGTGTTAGACCCATCCTGAACATCCTTTGTCCTGTATAGTGTGTTCTATGAAGGATTTTGTATTGTATGAGCTGTAAATTAGGATTTCGAGTCATTCTGAAGGTGTTCAAACATATTTGTGGCCAGAAGCTATGACTAGAACTGATGGATAAATCTGCCTCCCATTTTGAGGATGGAAGAGACATTGTGTCATCTATCTTAGACAATAATTTATATATTTTTGATAGTAGTTTTGGGGTGCAGATGCTTAGAAATTCTGCTACCCTATTCGGGAGTTGTAAGTCTCGTTGGTGGAGGATATATTTCTTTGTTATTATAGACTTAAGTTGTTGATATTCTAGGAAATTATTGCTGCTTATCTCATGTTGTGATATGAGCTCATCAAATGAAATAAAATTTCCATTTTGGATTATATGTTCCAGATGTTTGATTCCTTTGATCTTCCACAGAGTAAAGTTTAGCATTTTTTTGTTTTGCAGTATGTGAGGATTGTTCCAGATGGGTGTAAGCTTACACGGGACAAGTGAGGACTTTGTTATTTTAAGAAATTCCCACCAGGCTCTCAGAGAGGTGATGATGTTAATGCTTTTGAAACATTTGTGATTTTTTACGTTTTGACTAATAAGTGGCAGGTCAGAGATTTCCAGATTATCACACAATGCTTGCTCTATATTTATCTATGGTTCATCTATTGGGCTAGGTTTAAACCATTTTGATATATACTGTAACCTATTGGCTAAGGAATAGTGCTGAAAATGAGGTAAATCTAATCCACCACAGTCCTTGGTCTTCTGTAGGGTTTTTAAACTAATACGTGGTGGTTTGTTTTTCCACAGAAATTTGGAGATGCATGAATCTAGTGACTTAAACCAAGTAGCAGATGGTTTTATGGGGATCATTGAGAACAAATAGTTAACTTTTGGTAGTATCATCATTTTAATGGTTGTAACTCTCCCCATAAGTGATATAGGTAAGGACGTCCAACGAGAGAGATCGTCCTCTACTTTCTTTAATAAGTCTTTAATAATTGCACATAATTTAGCTTTGTTAACTCTGAGAGCCTGGAGGAAATGTTTATGCCTAAATATCTAATATTTCCTGACTGTAAAGTGATCGCAGGTATATTCTGGACCCTGCAGTTAATGGGCAGAACTGTGGTCTTAGACCAGTTGATAGAGTAGTCAGAAAGTGCTGAGAATTTATTTATGAGTGTGATCGTGTGAGTGAGAGACGTCTGTGAGTTCTGAAGGAAAAGTAATACATCATCAGCATAAAGACTTATTTTATGCTTAATATTTTGGGATTGGATGCCTTTAATATTTCTATCTTGTCTGATAGAAGCTGCTAAAGGTTTGATGAAAATAGCAAAAAGTGAGGGAGAAAGTGGGCAACCCTGTCTTGTACCTCTCTGCAGACTGAAGCTTGGAGAAGTTTGATAATTTGTCCTGACACTTGCATTTGGGGAGCTATATAATATCCTTATCCAGTTGATGAAGTGTGACCCAAACCCGAATTTGTTTAATGCTGCGAATAAAAATTTCCAGTTCACTCGATCAAATGCTTTTTCTGCATCTAGAGAGTCGATTGTGGTTTCCAAGTTGTTGATGCTAGAATAGTCTATGATATTAATGATCCGGTTTGTGGACAAACTGTTGTGCCTACTGCTCTTCAGCCTGTCAAATGAAACGTAGAATTTGAAACGTGAGAAATGAACGAAGACCCAAGGAGTTTAGTCGTAAACTAATCAATACTGTTTCCTGTGCGAGGACCCGTCAGCCGAGGAGTTGAGTCATGAACGAATCAATACTGTTTCCTGTGCGAGGACCCATCACCCGAGGAGTTGAGTCGTGAACGAATCAATACTGTTTCCTGTCCTGCTGACTGAGCTTATGAAGCTGCCGCCTGCCATGTGGTGAGTAAGGGTACTGCATGAAAATGAACGAATCACTCACTGAGACAACTCGTTACTCCCGAGTCATATAAAAAATTAGTTCATATCGAACGAATCGCTCACGAACGACACATCATTATCTATTTGACGAGTTATGCATGAATTTGGATTTTGCAATAAAATTAATTCCTTCTCTCAAACCAAGTTCAAACTGCTTTGTCCTTCATATTTATCTACTTCTAATCTAGTTTCAACAATAAACAACACTGTATTTTGAAGTATGAAAAAGAACCAGACCTAATTTTTAGCAATAAGCTTCTCTCGAGGAGATATGAAGGAATACAGATTTTGCTATAAAATGAAATCCTTCTATCAAACTGACTTAAAACGGTTTGTCCTTATTTCTTCACTTCTTTGTATTATGAGAAAGAACCAGACTCATTCTTCAGGAATCCGAAAATAAGCTCTATTTTAAGAAAGTGGGAATGTCCGACCATAGTTGGTAAAAAGCTGGTAAGAAGAGGTGAAAATACCCAACTGTACTCAATAAAAAGAGGGAGCGGAGTAGTTCAGCAACAAAGTGTGAATGTCCGAGCATGGTTTGTAAAAAGCGGGTAAGAAAAGGTTCGTATGCCTGAATATACACCATAAAAAGCGGAAGCGGAGGTGTTCGGCTTCAAGAAGACGTGAACATCCGTCCAAAGTTAGTAAAAAGCAGATAAGAAAAGGTTTGAATATCCAACCAAACATAATCAAAAGCAGGAGAAGAGCTGTTCGACTGCAAGTAGGTGTGAATGTCAGATCATAATTTGCAAGCTGATTAGAAAGGGTGAGAATTCCCGACTATACACCATAAAAAGCGGAAGCGGAGGTGTTCGGCTTCAAGAAGACGTGAACATCCGTCCAAAGTTAGTAAAAAGCAGATAAGAAAAGGTTTGAATATCCAACCAAACATAATCAAAAGCAGGAGAAGAGCTGTTCGACTGCAAGTAGGTGTGAATGTCAGATCATAATTTGCAAGCTGATTAGAAAGGGTGAGAATTCCCGACTATACACCATCAAATGCGGGAGCGGAGTTGTTCGGCTGTGAGTAGGTGTGAAACTCCAACCATAATTGCTGAAAAATGTGTTAGAAAAGGTAAGAATGCCGGTCCATACATCATCAAAAGCGAGAGAGGTGGTGTTCGGCTGCAAGTAGGTGTGAATATCAGATCATTATTTGCAAAAAGCTGATGAGAAAGGGTGAGAATGCCCGACTATACACCATCAAATGCGGGAGCGGTACTGTTCGGCTGTGAGTAGGTGTGAATGTCCAGCCATAATTACTCACAAACGGGTAAGAAAAGGCAGTATTGCCAGACCATACATGATCAAAACAGGGAACGGAGGTGGTTCAGCTGCAAGAAGGTGTGAATGTCCCACTAAAGTTTTTAAAAAGCGGGTAAGAAAACGTTTGTATGCCCAAATATACACCATCAAAAGCGGAAGCGGAGGTGTTCGGCTGCAAGAAGGTGTGAACGTCCGACCAAAGTTTGTAAAAAGCAGTTAAGAAAAGTTTCGAATATCTAACTAAACATAATCAAAAGCGGGACCAGAGCTGTTCGACTGCAAGTAGGTGTGAATGTCAGATCATAATTTTAAAAAAGCTGATGAGAAAGGGTGAGAATGCCCGACTATACACCAACAAATGCGGGAGCGGAGTTGTTCGTCTGTGAGTAGGTGTGAATCTCCGAGAATAGTTTGTAAAAAGGGGGTAAGAATAGGTTCGAAAGCCCGAACATACACCATCAAAAGAGGGAGCGGAGGTGTTCCGCTGTAAGAAGGTGTGAATGTCCGACCATAGTTTTTAAAAAGCAGGTAAGAAAAGGTTAAAATACCCGACTTTACACAATCAATAGCGGGGGCGGAGTTGTTCGGCTACTAAAAGGTGTGAAAGTCCGACCATGGTTTGTAAAAAGCGGGTAAGAAAAGGTGTGAATGCCCGACATTGTATGATCAAAAGAGGGAGAGGAGGTTTTCGGCTGCAAAAAGGTCTGAATGTCCAACCATAATATGTAACAACCGGGGAAGAAAAGACTCGAAAGCCCGACTATACACGATCAAAAGCGGGAGTGGAGGTGATCAGCTGCAAGAAGGTCTGAATGTCCATCAATAATTGCTAAAAAACATGAAAGGAAATTTTCGAATGTCAAACTGCATATGATCATAAGCGGGAGAGGAGTTATTCAGCTTTAAGCAGGTGTTAATGTCCACCCATAATTTCTGAAAAATGTGTTGGAAAAGACTAGAATGCCGGACCATACATCATCAAAAGCGGGAGAAGTGGTGTTTGGCTGCAAGTAGGTGTGACTGTCAAGCCATAATTACTCACAAACGGGTAAGAAAACGTAGTATTGCCAGACCATACATGATCAAAACAGGGAGCGGAGGTGGTTCAGCTGCAAGGTGTGAATGTCTGACTAAAGTTTGTAAAAAGCGGGTAAGACAAGGTGCGAATGCCTGACAATGTATGATCAAAAGAGGGAGCATAGGTTTTCGGCTGCAAGGTCTGAATGTCCAACCATAATTTGTAAAAACCAGGGAAGAAAAGGCTCGAAATCCCGACTATACACCATCAAAAGCGGGAGCGGAGGTGTTCAGCTGCAAGAAGGTCTGAATGTCCACCAATAATTACTGAAAAATGGTTAAGAAAAGGTGCGAAAGCCCAACCATACATCATCAAAAGCAGGAGGGGATATGTTTGGATACAAGAAGGTTTGAATGTCCGACTATAGTTTGTAAAAGGCGGGTAAGAAAAGGTTCGAATGCCTGAACATACACCATCAAAAGAGGGAGCGGAGGTGTTCCGCTGTAAGAAGGTGTGAATGTCCGACCGTAGTTGGTAAAAGCTGGTAAGAAAAGGTGAAAATACCCGACTGTATACAATCAAAAGAGGGAGCGGAGTAGTTCAGCAACAAAGTGTGAATGTCCAACCATGGTTTGTAAAAAGCGGGTAAGAAAAGTTTTGTATGCCCGAATATACACCATCAAAAGTGGGAGCGGAGGTGTTCGGCTGCAAGAAGGTCTGAATGTCCATCAGTAATTGCTAGAAAACATGAAAGAAAATTTTCGAATGTCAAACCGCTCATGATCATAAGCGGGAGAGAAGGTGTTCGACTGCAAGTAGGTGTGAATGTCAGATCAAAATTTGTAAAAAGCGGGTAAGAAAAGGTAAGAATGCCAAACCATAAAATGTCAAAAGCGGCAGCAGAGATGTTCGGCCGGTATTTATCAATGTCTAGATAGATTTCAACAAAAAACAACGTTGTACTTTGCAGTAAAAGGAAGAGCAAATCTAAAGTTTCAGGAATCCAAGAATAAGCTTTTCATGAGTTCTTCATTTGTTGGGATTTTGTTTTAAAATGAATTCCTTCACTCAAACTATGTTAAAACTGCTTTGTCCTTCATATGTACCCATTTCTACATATATTTCAATCAGAAACTTCCTCATATTACCCTGGATGAGAAAGAACCACACTTGTGATTAAGCCATAAGCCCCTTTTGAGGAGTTCTGCATGATTTGGGATTTTATCTATAAAATTAATTCCTTCACTCAAACTATGTTAAAACGGCTTTTACGTTCAAATTTATCAATGTCTAGATAGATTTAAACAAAAAAAAAACAACGTTGTACTTTGCAGTAAAAGAAAGAGCAAATCAAAAGTTGTAGGAATCCGAGAATAAGCTTATTTTGATGAGTTCTGCACGATTTCGGATTTTACTATAAAATGGATTTCTTCACTCAAACTATGTTAAAACTACTTTTAACTTCATATTTATCAATGTCTAGATCGACTTCAACAAAGAACAACATTGTATTTTGCAGCAGAAGAAAGAGCAACACTGAAGGTTCAGGAATCCGAGAATAAGCTTCTTTTCATACGTTCTGCATGATTTGGGATTTCATGTATAAAATGAATTCCTTCACTCAAACTATGTTAAAACTGCTTTGTCCTTCATATTTATCAATGTCTAGATCGACTTCAACAAAGAACAACATTTGATTTTGCAGTAGAAGAAAGAGAAACACTGAAGGATCAGGAATCCGAGAATAAGCTTATTTTCATGAGTTCTGCACGATTTCGGATTTTGCTATAAAATGTATTGCTTTGTCCTTCATAGTTATCCATGTCTAAAAAATGTATCAAGCATAAAGTTCCTCATATTACCCTGAATGAGAAAGAAGCATCCCTTTGGTTGAGCAATACGTTCCTTTGGAGGAGTTATGCGTGATTTCGGATTTTGCTATAAAATTCATTTCTTCACTCAAACCAAGTGGAAACTGCTTTGTCCTTCATATTTATCAATATCGAGATCGATTTCAACTTCTTCTACTGCAAAGTCCAATGGTGTTCTTTGTTGAAGGCGATCTAACCTTTTCTTAACTGCTTTTTACAAACTTTGGTCGGATGTTCACACCTTCTTGTAGCCGAACAACCCCGCTCCCGCTATTGATTGTGTACAGTCGGGTATTTTAACCTTTTCTTACCCGCTTTTTACCATCTATGGTCGGACATTCACACCGTCTTACAGCGGAAGACCTCCGCTCCCTCCTTTGATGGTGTATGTTCGGGCATTCAAACCTTTTCTTACCCGCTTTTTACAAACTATGGTCGGATATTCACACCTTGTCGCAGCCAAACACCTCCGCTCCTTGTTTTGATCATGTAGGGTTGGACATTTGCACCTTTTCTCACCCGCGTTTTGCAAACTATGGTCGGCCATTCACAGCTTCCTCTCATATAAGTATGGTGGGATATTCACACCCACTTGCATCCGAAGACCTCCGTCCCCACTTTTGTTGATATTTAGTCGGTCATTCGCACCTTACCCGCTTTTGGCAAACTATGGCCTTCTTGCAGCCAAACACCTCTGATCTCGCTTTTGATGATGTAAGGTTGGGCATTCAGACCTTGCTTCACCTGCTTTTCACCAAATATAGTCGGACATTCACACCTTCTTGCAGCCAAACACCTCCGCTTCCGCTTTTGATGGTGTATATTCGGGCATACGAACATTTTCTTACCCGCTTTTTACAAACCATGGTCGGACTTTCACACCTTCTTGTAGCTGAACAACTCCGCTCCCTCTTTTGATTGTGTACACTCGGGTATTTTCACCTCTTCTTACCCGCTTTTTACCAACTATGGTCGGACATTCACACCTTCTTACAGCGGAACACCTCCGCTCCCTCTTTTGATGGTGTATGTTAAGGCATTCGAAGCCTTTTCTTACCCGCCTTTTATAAACTATGGTCGGACATTCAAACCTTCTTGTAGCAGAACACATCCACTCCTGCTTTTGATGATGTATGGTTGGGCATTCGCACCTTTTCTTAACCATTTTTCAGTAATTATTGGTGGACATTCAGACCTTCTTGCAGCTGAACACCTCCGCTCTTGCTTTTGATGGTGTATAGTCGGGCATTCTCACCCTTTTTCATCAGCTTTTTGCAAATTATGATCTGACATTCACACCTACTTGCAGTCGAACAGCTCTGCTCCCGCTTTTGATTATGTTTGGTTGGATATTGGAACCTTTTAAATGCTTTTTACAAACTTTTATCGGACGTTCACACCTTCTTGCAGCGGAACACCTCCGCTTCCGCTTTTGATGGTATATATTCGGGCATTCGAACCTTTTCTTACCCGCTTTTTACAAACCATGTTCAGACTTTCACACCTTCTTGTAGCTGAACAACTCCGCTCCCTCTTTTGATTGTGTACACTCGGGTATTTTCACCTCTTCTTACCCGCTTTTTACCAACTATGGTAGGACATTCACACCTTCTTACAGCGGAACACCTCCGCTCCCTCTTTTGATGGTGTATGTTAAGGCATTCGAAGCTTTTCTTACCCGCCTTTTACAAACTATGGTTGGACATTCAAACCTTCTTGTAGCCGAACACATCCACTCCTGATTTTGATGATGTATGGTTGGGCATTTGCACCTTTTCTTAACCATTTTTCAGTAATTATTGGTGGACATTCACACCTTCTTGCAGCTGAACACCTCCTCTGCCACTTATGATCATGTGCGGTTTGATTTTCGAAAATTTTCTTTCATGTTTTCTAGCAATTATTGATGGACATTTAGACCTTCTTGCAGCTGAACACCTCCGCTCCTGCTTTTGATCATACATTGTCAAGCATTCGCACCTTGTCTTACCCGCTTTTTACAAACTTTAGTCGAACATTCACAACTTTTTGCAGCCGAACACCACCTCTACCGCTTTTGATGATGTATGGTCCGGCATTCTTACCTTTTCTAACACATTTTTCAGCAATTATGATCGGACATTCACACCTACTCAGAGCCGAACACCTCCGCTCCCGCATTTGATGTTGTATAGTCGGGCATTCTCACCCTTTCTCATCAGCTTTTTGCAAATTATGATCTGACATTCACACCTGCTTTTGATAAAGTATGGTTGGGCATTCGCACCTTTTTCTACCCATTTTTCAGGAATTATGGAGGGACATTCACACCTTCTTACAGCTGAACACCTCCTCTCTTATGATCATGTGCGGTTTGATATTCGAACATTTTCTTTCATGATATAACGCAATTATTGATGGACATTCAGACCTTCTTGCAGCTGAACACCTCCGCTCCCACTTTTGATGGTGTATAGTTGGGCTTTCGAGCCTTTTCTTCCCGGTTTTTACAAATTATGGTTGGACATTCAGACCTTCTTAAAGCCGAACACCTCCGCTCCCTCTTTTGATCATACATTGTCGGGCTTTTTCACTTTGTCTTACCCGCTTTTTACAAACTTTAGTCGGACATTCACACCTTCTTGCAGCTGAACAACCTCCGCTCCCTGTTTTGAACATGTATGGTCTGGAAATACTACCTTTTCTTACCCGTTTGTGAGTAATTATGGCTGGATATTCACACCTACTTGCAGCCGAACATCACCTCTCCCGCTTTTGATGATGTATGGACCGGCATTCTTACCTTTTCTAACACATTTTTCAGCAATTATGGTCGGATATTCACACCTACTCACAGCCGAACAACTCCGCTACCGCATTTGATGGTGTATAGTCGGGCATTCTCACCCTTTCTCTTCAGCTTTTAGAAAATTATGATCTGACATTCACACCTATTTGCAGTTGAACAGCTCTGCTCCCGCTTTTGATTATGTTTGGTTAGATATTCAAACCTTTTCTTAACTGCTTTTTACAAACTTTGGTCGGACGTTCACACCTTCTTGCAGCCGAACACCTCCGCTTCCGCTTTCGATGGTGCATATTCGGGCATACGAACCTTTTCTTACCCGCTTTTTACAAACCATGGTCTAACTCTCACACCTTCTTGTAGCTGAACAATTCCGCTCCCTCTTTTGATTGTGTACAGTCGGGTATTTTAACCTTTTCTTACCCACTTTTTACCAACTATGGTCGGACATTCACACCTTCTTACAGCGGAACGCCTCCACTCCCTCTTTTGATGGTGTATGTTCGGGCATTCGAACCTTTTCTTACCCGCCTTTTACAAACTATGCTCGGACATTCAAAACTTGTAGCCGAACACATCCACTCCTGCTTTTGATGATGTATGGTTGGGCATTCGCACCCTCTTTTTATCCATTTTTCAGGAATTATCGGTGGACATTCAGACTTTCTTGCAGCCGAAAACCACCGCTCCCTCTTTCGATGGTGTATGTTAAGGCATTCGAAGCCTTTTCTTACCCGCTTTTTACCAACTATGGTCGGACATTCACACCTTCTTACAGCGGAACACCTCCGCTCCCTCTTTTGATGGTGTATGTTAAGGCATTCGAAGCCTTTTCTTACCCGCCTTTTACAAACTATGGTCAGACATTCAAACCTTCTTGTAGCAGAACACATCCACTCCTGCTTTTGATGATGTATGGTTGGGTATTCGCACCTTTTCTTAACCATTTTTCAGTAATTATTGGTGGACATTCAGACCTTCTTGCAGCTGAACACCTCCGCTCTTGCTTTTGATGGTGTATAGTCGGGCATTCTCACCCTTTTTCATCAGCTTTTTGCAAATTATGATCTGACATTCACACCTACTTGCAGTCGAACAGCTCTGCTCCCGCTTTTGATTATGTTTGGTTGGATATTGGAACCTTTTAAATGCTTTTTACAAACTTTTATCGGACGTTCACACCTTCTTGCAGCGGAACACCTCCACTTCCGCTTTTGATGGTATATATTCGGGCATTCGAACATTTTCTTACCCGCTTTTTACAAACCATGGTCAGACTTTCACACCTTCTTGTAGCTGAACAACTCCGCTCCCTCTTTTGATTGTGTACACTCGGGTATTTTCACCTCTTCTTACCCGCTTTTTACCAACTATGGTAGGACATTCACACCTTCTTACAGCGGAACACCTCCGCTCCCTCTTTTGATGGTGTATGTTAAGGCATTCGAAGCTTTTCTTACCCGCCTTTTACAAACTATGGTTGGACATTCAAACCTTCTTGTAGCCGAACACATCCACTCCTGATTTTGATGATGTATGGTTGGGCATTTGCACCTTTTCTTAACCATTTTTCAGTAATTATTGGTGGACATTCACACCTTCTTGCAGCTGAACACCTCCTCTCCCACTTATGATCATGTGCGGTTTGATTTTCGAAAATTTTCTTTCATGTTTTCTAGCAATTATTGATGGACATTTAGACCTTCTTGCAGCTGAACACCTCCGCTCCTGCTTTTGATCATACATTGTCAAGCATTCGCATCTTGTCTTACCCGCTTTTTACAAACTTTAGTCGAACATTCACACCTTTTTGCAGCCGAACACCACCTCTACCGCTTTTGATGATGTATGGTCCGGCATTCTTACCTTTTCTAACACATTTTTCAGCAATTATGATCGGACATTCACACCTACTCAGAGCCGAACACATCCGCTCCCGCATTTGATGTTGTATAGTCGGGCATTCTCATCCTTTCTCATCAGCTTTTTGCAAATTATGATCTGACATTCACACCTGCTTTTGATAATGTATGGTTGGGCATTCGCACCTTTTTCTACCCATTTTTCAGGAATTATGGAGGGACATTCACACCTTCTTACAGCTGAACACCTCCTCTCTTATGATCATGTGCGGTTTGATATTCGAACATTTTCTTTCATGATCTAACGCAATTATTGATGGACATTCAGACCTTCTTGCAGCTGAACACCTCCGCTCCCACTTTTGATGGTGTATAGTTGGGCTTTCGAGCCTTTTCTTCCCGGTTTTTACAAATTATGGTTGGACATTCAGACCTTCTTAAAGCCGAACACCTCCGCTCCCTCTTTTGATCATACATTGTCGGGCATTAGCACCTTTTCTTACCCGCTTTTTACAAACCATAGTCGGACTTTCACATCTTTTAGTAGCTGAACAACTCCGCTCCCGCTATTGATTGTGTACAGTCGGGTATTTGAACCTTTTCTTACCCGCTTTTTACCAACTATGGTCGGACATTCACACCTTCTTACAGCGGAACACCTCCGCTCCCTCTTTTGATGGTGTATGTTCGGGAAGTCAAACCTTTTCTTACCTGCTTTTTACAAACTATGGTCAGACATTCAACCCTTCTTGGAGCCGAACACATCCACTCCTGCTTTTGATAATGTATAGTTGGGCATTCGCACCTTTTCTTACCCATTTTTCAGTAATTATGGGTGTACATTCACACCTTCTTGCAGCCGAACACCTCCGCTCCCTCTTTTGATCATACATTTTCGGGCATTCGCACCTTTTCTTACCCGCTTTTTACAAACCATGGTCGGACTTTCACACCTTTTAGTAGCCGAACAACTCCGCACCCGCTACTGATTGTGTACAGTCGGGTATTTTAACCTTTTCTTACCCCATTTTTACCAACTATGGTCGGACATTCACACCTTCTTACAGCGGAACACCTCCGCTCCCTCCTTTGATGGTGTATTTTCGGGCATTCGAACCTATTCTTACCCGCTTTTTACAAACTATGGTCAGACGTTCAAACCTTCTTGTAGCCGAACATATCCACTACTGCTTTTGATGATGTATGGTTGGGCATTCGAACCTACTTGTTGCCCGCTTTTCATTAATTATGGGTGGACATTCACACCTTGTCTCAGCCAAACACCTCCGCTCCCTGTTTTGATCATGTATGGTTTGACATTCGCACCTTTGCTTACCTTCTTTTTATACTGATTGCTCAAGATTAAGTTGTTCTTTCTCAAACTACAAAATTTTTTTAATTGTTGAAACTTGATTTGAAGTGGATAAATAAGGAAGACAAACAGTTTTAAGTCAGGCTGATAGCAATTAATTTTATAGCAAAATCTGTATTTCGTCATTTGTCGAGAGATGCTTATTGCTGAAGAAGTTCTTTCTCATTCTACAAAGTACAACGTTGTTTATCATTGAAACTTGATTAGACATGAATAAATATGAAGGACAAAGCAGTCTTAACTTGGTTTGAGTTAAGGAATTCGTTTTATAGGAGAATCCGAATTCGTGCATAACTCGTAAAATAGAGCTTATTTTCGGATTCCTAAAGAATGAGTCTGGTTCTTTCTCATAATACAAAGTTTGTTGTTTATTGTTGAAACTTCATCAGACCGTTATATATAGTCGGACTCACCTCGACGCACGGCTTGGGATCTGGAACCAGTACTCTTGAGAGGGGTTGGACTCTCTTCCACTCTGGAGTTGCCCGTGGTGAGAGGCGCAGAGCAGGTGTGGGCATACTTATTGCCCCCCGGCTGTGTGCCAGTACATTGGGGTTTACCCCAGTGAACGAGAGGGTAGCCTCCCTCCGCCTTGGGTCCTGACTGTTGTTTGTGCCTATGCGCCAAACAGCAGTTCAGAGTACCTACCCTTTTTGGAGTCTCTGGGGGAGGCACTGGAGAATGCTCCTACCGGAGACTCCCTCATTCTGCTGGGGGACTTCAATGCTCACGTGGGCAATGACAGTGAGACCTGGAGGGGTGTGATTGGGAGGAACGGCCCCCCCGATCTGAATCAGAGTGGTGTTATGTTGTTGGACTTCTGTGCCAGTCATAGACTGTCCATAACGAACACCATGTTCAGGCATAAGGGTGTCCATATGTGCACTTGGCACCAGGACACCCTTGGCCGCAGTTCGATGATCGACTTTGTGGTTGTATCATCGGACTTGCGGCCGTATGTCCTGGACACTCGGGTGAAGAGAGGGGCGGAGCTGTCAACTGATCACCACCTGGTGGTGAGTTGGCTCCGCTGGTGGGGGAGGATGCCGATCAGACCTGGCAGGCCCAAACGTATTGTGAGGGTCTGCTGGGAGCGTTTGTCAGAATCCCCCGTCAGAAGGAGCTTTAACTCCCACCTCCGGCAGAGCTTCAACCATATTTGAGGTGGGGGACATTGAATGGGCCATGTTCCGTGACTCCATTGCCGAGGCAGCTGGTCGGAGTTGTGGCCGTAAGGTGGTCGGTGCCTGTCGTGGCGGCAACCCTCGAACCTGCTGGTGGACACCAGTGGTGAGGGAAGCCGTCAAGCTGAAGAAGGAGTCCTATCGGGCCTTTTTGGCCAGTGGGACCCTGGAAGAAGCTGATAGGTACCGACGGGCCAGACAGGTCACGGCTTCGGCGGTTGCTGAGGCAAAAACTCGGGCCTGGGAGGAGTTCGGTGAGACCATGGAGAACGATTTCCGGACGGCCTCGAAAAGACTCTGGTCCACCATCCGGCGTCTCAGGGGGGGGAAGCGGCTCACAGTCAACACTGTTTACAGTGCGGACGGGGCTTTGCTGACCTCAACTAGGGATGTTGTGAGTCGGTGGGGGGAGTACTTCGAGGAACTCCTCAATCCTACCAACACGTGCTCGGAAGAGGCAGAGTCGGAGAGCTCGGAGACGGGGCCTCCCATTTCTGGGGCTGAGGTTGCCGAGGTGGTTAAAAAGTTCCTCGGTGGCAAGGCCCCGGGGGTGGATGAGGTCCGTCCTGAGTTTCTCAAGGCTCTGGATGTTGTAGGGCTGTCTTGGCTGACACGCCTCTGCAGTATCGCTTGGACATCGGGGACAGTGCCTCTGGACTGGCAGATTGGGGTGGTGGTCCCCCTCTTTAAAAAGGGGGACCGGAGGGTGTGTTCCAACTATAGGGGTATCACACTCCTCAGCCTCCCTGGTAAGGTCTATTCGGGGGTATTGGAGAGGAGGATCCGTCGGATAATCGATCCTCGGATTCAGGAGATGCAGTGTGGCTTTCGTCCTGGCCGTGGAACAGTGGACCAACTCTATACCCTCGGCAGGATCCTGGAGGGTGCATGGGAGTTCGCCCAACCAGTCTACATGTGTTTTGTGGACTTGGAGAAAGCGTTCGACCGTGTCCCTCGTGGAGTCCTGTGGAGGGTGCTCCGGGAATATGGAGTGCCGGACCCCTTGATAGGGGCCGTTCGGTCTCTGTATGACCGGTGCCAGAGTTTGGTCCGCATTGCCGGCAGTAAGTCGGATACGTTTCCGGTGAGAGTTGGACTCCGTCAGGGCTGCCCTTTGTCACCGATTCTGTTCCTAACTTTTATGGACAGAATTTCTAGGCGGAGCCAGGGCGTTGAGGGTGTCCCATTTGGCGACCTCAGAATCGGGTCTCTGCTTTTTGCAGATGATGTGGTTCTGTTAGCGTCGTCAGGCCGTGACCTTCAGCTCTCACTGGAGTGATTCGCAGCCGAGTGTGAAGCGGCTGGGATGAGAATCAGCACCTCCAAATCCGAGACTATGGTTCTCAGCCGGAAAAGGGTGGAATGCTCTCTCCGGGTCGGGAATGAGATCCTTCCCCAAGAGGAGGAGTTCAAGTATCTCGGGGTCTTGTTCACGAGTGACGGACGAATGGAGCGGGAGATTGACGGGCGGATTGGTGCGGCACCTGCAGTGTTGCAGGCTCTGCACCGACCCGTCGTTGTGAAGAGGGAGCTGAGCCAGAAGGCGAAGCTCTCTACTTACTGGTCAATCTACGTTCCCATCCTCACCTATGGTCACGAGTTGTGGGTAGTGACCGAAAGAACAAGATCGCGAATACAAGCGGCGGAAATGGGTTTCCTCCGCAGGGTGTCTGGGCTCTCCCTTAGAGATAGGGTGAGAAGCTCAGTCATCCGGGAGGGGCTCGGAGTAGAACCGCTGCTCCTCCGCATTGAGAGGAGTCAGATGAGGTGGCTCGGGCATCTGGTTAGGATGCCCCCTGGGCGCCTCCCTGGGGAGGTGTTCCGGGCACGTCCCACTGGGAGGAGACCCCGGGGGAGACCCAGGACACGTTGGAGAGACTATGTCTCTCGGCTGGCCTGGGAACGCCTCGGGGTCCCCCCGGAAGAGCTGGAGGAAGTGGCCGGGGACAGAGACGTCTGGGTTTCTCTGCTCAAGCTGCTGCCCCCGCGACCCGACCCCCGGATAAGCGGCAGATGATGGATGGATGGATATATCCTCCACCAACCAGACTTACAACCCCCGACTAGGGTAGCAGAATTTATAAGCAGCTGTACCCCAAAACTACTATCAAAAATATATAAATTATTGTCTAAGATAGATGACACAATGTCTCTTCTATCCTCAAAATGGGAGGCAGATTTATCCATCAGTTCTGGTCATAGCTTCTAACCACAAATATGTTTGAACACCTTCATAAAGACTCGAAATCCTAATTTACAGCTCATACAATACAAAATCCTTCATAGAACACACTATAAAGGACAAAGGATGTTCAGGATGGGTCTAACACACTCAAACATCTGCTCACATTGCACAGATAACACACCTGATGATTATGCACACGCTTTGTGGTTTTCTGCGCCTGTCCAGAAGTTCTGGCTTGAAGTCTGTGAGGACCTATCAACATGGCTAAAGTGTAGCATCCCTGCATGCCCCACACTGTGCATACTGGGTGACTTAGACAACATCAACATGGAAATTAACTCAGCACACATGGTTGTCACAGTGTTATGTATCGCAAAGAAAACTATTCTCATGAACTGGAAAGCGAAGAACAATCTGTGTATTAACCAGTTTAGAAATGTTCTTTTAGATTATATTAGCATGGAAACAATGTCTGCCTCCTCAAAACATCAATTGGCTGAATTTCATTCTCTCTGGTCCCCTCTGATTAGTTTTATCACATAGTGGTGGTGGTGGGTTGCTGGGTGATGGTGGGTCTCAGGCCCGGGCTGCTGCGACTGGTGTGACCGGGTGGTTTGTTTGTTTGTTTTTTGTAGAGGTCCTCCGGGGTGGGGTTGGGTTGAGTGGGGTGGGGCGGGATGGGTACCTTCTGGGGGTACAGTAGCTCCCGGAATATGGTCGCTGCAGGCCCCGAGCCTGGTGGACATCAGGCCCTCCTGCCCATTGTTGGCTCCCAGGTAGCGGGGATGCCTATTGCAGCCAGTCCCTGGCTGCCCTCTCTGGGGGAGAGTAGCTCCCCCGGTATATATCCCCATACCCCTCTCCCTTCTGGCTCCTGTACACAGCACACACTCACACATGAAGGGTTTTGGGGGCGTGTGTGTTCGGTGGGGTGTAGTGGATGGGGCCACGTAGGTGGTCCCCTTTGGTTGCACTCTGCAGTTCCCTGCCCCTGTTTTAATTACACCTTAGACATTACTACTTATCAAACACACTCACACACACACATTAGGTCTTGGGGGGTGGTTACACTGAGTGGCATCTGGTGGGCGGGGCTCTTTGGGTATGTAGGCTGCCCAGAGTGCCGCGCTCCCAGTTCTACAAGTTTGGCTGCCCCTCAATTTTAATTGCCCACTATTAGAAAATATTGAAGAGCCAGAAGGGTGAGGGGAGGGGTCTTCTTCGCACACCCCTGCTTCCTGGTGTCTGCTCGGGGCAGGAGGGGCCAGGAGGATTAATTAATTGTTCTGCTGGTTCGGGGTCTGTGGTGGCTGGGGGGTTGCTGGCCTCCTGGTGTGCCCGCTGCACTACACCCCAGCAGAGTCGAGGGAGGTAGGATGTGTGGATGTGTGGATGTATGGGACGTGAAAGTGTGTGTGGTAATGATTGGGCCTGGATCTGGGACTTGCTGTCGCCTGGCCTGCCTGTGTTTCTCCCGATGGGGCATCAGCGTTGCCTCTCCCCACTGCTCGCGACTTCACCCACCTGTGGGCACGTCTTGACTCCCAGGGCACTTGGCCAGGGGCGCTGGGGCAGGCGCTGACCCACTTTGTGGCTGTCTGGGGCGCTTGGCCCTCCTGGGTATTGGGTGGGGCCTCTGCCGGGGGGTTTGGGGGCGCTCGGGCTCCTGGGGCCCAGGTCCAGTGCACGGCCCATGTCTGGGCGGCTGGGGCCTGGCGGGGTCGGTGGGCTGTTGCCCCTGGTTCCCGGAGTGCCTCTGCCCTATGCTTATGGGGGCTCTTTCCGGGGGCTTCCTCTGCAGTCTTCTGGGTGGATGCGTGGTTGCCCCTGCGGTGGGCTGCCTGGGTTCTGTGCTCTGTGGGGGCTGCTGGTGGCCTGGGTCTTGTGGCCCTCTCTGCCTGCTTCTGATTGCTTGGGGGGGGGGCTGTGGATTGTGGCCCTGTACGCTTATACACTCATAACTAAGCACGGTTATCATGTAGGTCCTGTGCCATGGGTGTTGCATGTTCTCACACACACACACACACATTCATTAGTCCAGTAGCATGGTCACTAAGCAGTTGATGTATTATCATGTCGTCTCAGGTCATCTATATCCACAGCTGTGTTGTATGCGATTGCCGCTTCTTGTGCTTGTTTTTGTTTGTTTGTGTGTTTGTTTTTTCTCTGCTTGTCTGCTTTCATATGCTCCTCTTGGCGCTAAGGCTGGATTCCCCTCATAGGCCATGGATTGTTGTCTGTTTTGTTTTTTACAGGTGTAGCAGCTGGTTGTCTGGTTTTTGTTTCTATTTTTTTTCTGTTTCCTCGTCTTTCCTCTTCTTCTTTCCTTGTCCCCCGGTCCGGTTCAGTTCAGTTCATGTCATATATTGTAAACAGAAATAAATAAATGGGCATCAAGGGGAGCTTTACATTTATAAAACTTCCCTTGGCAAAACAAATCTGTTTGGCATCAAAGGTATTCAGACTACAATTCTTCTGACATAATGCTGAACAGGACAAGGGGGAAAAAAAGTAAAGAAGACAGTTCTGCCGAAAGCCAGGGATAGACCTGTTCTAAGTTCTATACTTTTTAAAAGGGGCGTGTTTATCAACTATGGAATTAGAAGATTTACAAAAATGGTCAAGTGCTAGATCTTCATCTGGGATTTTAACAGTGTCATACAACTATTCAACAGATCGGTTAAAAAAAAGCCTGCTCATGGAGATGTTTCAGGATCTGGATACCAAGCGTGGACCTAATGTTTTCATTTTTGCAATTCTGATACAGGCTATTGAGCAGTGATAACTAACACCAAGTTCAGATACTGCGGATTTTCTACCTTTGATTTGTTAAGATTGAGCCAATCAGGGACAACCTTGAAGGATCTCTTTGGTTTTGTAGGATCAGTAATTACCTGAGAAAGGTTGATATTGGTACACACCTTTTTTAAATGATCAGAGGCAGAGTTCAACTTGTTTAAATTAAAATTGCCACACAGAGATTGGGTTTAGGCCACATGCACACAGAATGACATCAACAAATATAAGAAATATTAAACATTTACACATAGATTTTTGAATATATGTAGAGGAATGATACTTTGAAATGTGCTCATTGCGGAGTTATGATCAGTTGAGTAATGAAGGTTGAACTATTCTGGGAAAGAGGTTCTATTCCCAGCATCATGATGGACACTCCTGATATAGAAGGTTTCGCTAACGCATTGGAATTGTTTTACTATTTTCATATGCATGTGCAATGAAGAATTGCTTGCTGCTGATAAATGCAAAGAAGAACAGCTTACACATAGATGCTAACATATAGGCTGCTGAATGCAATGAAGACCTGCTTATCAAGTAAAGTTCAATGTCAATGTGTAATATTCAATTAGGATTTGCAAAACAGTGAAGTTAAACAATGAATGGGTCCATAGTCGGTATGAGAAGACTACAGGAATATTTACCTGGGTGTACGTTCAAACAGAGATGAGAAAATTGCGATAATTAATTGTTTGTTTGTTTGTTAGTATTTATATGAATGTTATGTGTATAAACTGTGTTGAGTTATAGTTACTCAGTAGTGTCTCAGTGAAACAACCGACGGGGGAAGCCTTGCGGTGACAACAAAAGCAGTGTTTTACTGATCAGTCAAGTTGCTCCAGTGTACTCCATACAAACTGGTTGGCTACTGAAGGGATAGAAAATGGGGAATACTTGTTTTAAAGCAAACAAGGAATTAGATGGGAAAAATACATGTTTTAACGGGACCCAGACAATATTAAATACTCAGACAGATGGGAGAAGAAGTGTAGTTTTGTAGGAAATCACAAAATTATTACATAGAATTAGTGAAATCAATTGAAGAATGCCTTTCTGAAGAGCTGTTTACCACAGATGAGCAGCTTTGCGACCAAGCACATTGTAGATCGCTTTACTGCCAAAATGATCTAATTTAATGGATTGGTTTAGACATGCATAACAGCATTTTAAGAACAAAGAGAGAAACAAAAAGGGACAACGCTTCATGGTGGAAGGTGATGTATAAATAACTGTGTATATGATGAAGGGGGTGGCAACACCCATTCCGAAATCCCGCCATTCCGACATCCCGCTATTCCGACATCCCACCATTCCGACATACCACCATTCCGACATGCAAACGTCCCACCATTCCGACATCCCACCATTGCGACATCCCGCTATTCTGACGTTCAAATGTCCCACCATTCCGACAAGGCTTTCCGTATAAGGAAATGTGTGTTACTCAACAGGTGAGTCCCTTCTTTCTGTTCATGCAATTTATATGTTTAACATGTTTATAGACAAGCGTTATTAAAAACACAAAGTCTCGGCAACTGGAGGAGGAGAAGCAGTCCGCGGTGGTTTTCAATCACACACTCCAATGCCACTTGTTTCAACTTCCGAAAATTTAATCCAGGAAAAAAAGGCTTACAAACATGGACCAAAACGGCTCCATAACACGCACAAGAATCCAAAAGAAACGAAAGTTAACTAAAAGAAAGCAAATAAACAGTATGAAGTGGTCAAAATTGGTTTTACGCATGCCTATGTGCGTCTGGCACATGCGTCTTCGGGCTCTCCCACGTTGGTTTGTGGATGAAAGCTATATGTTCAGCTGTAATGTCATGTAAAAACAATCTCTACATGACATTTAGTCCCAGGTGTGACCAGTTAGGTCCTTAAGATATCAACAGGCTGTATAAAGCTACAACCGTTGCGGCTGTGTGTTTGTGCCAAATGCGCAAAACCCATCCGTGCTTCCCAAAATTGGAGTGAGTACTCATAAATCACGTGAATAACATGAATAAACGTTTTTACTGCATTTTGTTGTGTTTTATACGTTCTATGCTGTCATTTCTATCTTCTCCTATTGGCAAGGCAAGGCAGAGGCTCGCAACTGTGTCCTGTGCAGTAGCCGTGATATCTGTAATTGCAATTATTACTTTTGCATATGATGACAGCGTGCAAAAGACGCATGGGCTCTGTGGAGAGCTCCGCTCCAGCTGGCTGCTGTGACAGCTCACTGACACTGTATTTCTGCTTAATCAGTTTCAGTCTCGCCAGAGTTACATTAATATCTGTATTTTTATATTTGAAATTCAGGGGATTTTGATAATAGATTATTAAAGTTTGTTTGCGAGGCTGTGGCCTCTGCATGTGCAAAGCTTGTGCGCCAAACTTTAGGGTGTATTTGCGCCGGCATATCATTAGTGCAAAATGTTTTGGGTAAAAAATAGGCTATTAAAAGGAACTGTCGGAATGGCGGTATGTTAAAAAAAAAAAAAAAAACATACCGCCATTCCGACCATAGGAGGAAAAAAGTGTCGGAATGGTGGGACGTTTGATAAAAAATTAAGTGTCGCCATTCCGACAATTGGAGACCCATGTCGGAATGGCGAGATGTCGGAATGGCAGCATGTAACCATGATGAAGGAGAGACCATTTGAGCAGCACAGCCATTTCGCAGCACAGGGACAGCAATCCAAGTTACAGGATCTCCCACGTGGTATCACCTGTCACATTGTGTCAAGGCATCAAAAGAAGAAAAAATCACCAAACTCAAGGACAAAAAGACAAAGACTCCGGTGAACGAAGACAGAGGACTGACAAACCAGAAATACAAAAGGATTCTCGATATCAAGATCCAGAAGAAGAGGCTAACAATGCCACGAACACTTACGATGCTGGGAATGATGCCAGCAATGAACAGAGAAGAAGATTCAGTGTCATCAATCTGCATTACGTGCCTCTAATGAGGGGGTGAATATAGAATCCTCAACGATTACAACGTCTCTGGGAACTGTGACAACAACAAGGTTTAAACCATTTTGATATATATTGTAACCTATTGTCTAAGGAATAGTGCTGAAAATGAGGTAAATCTAATCCACCACTGTCCTTGGTCTTCTGTAGGGTTTTTAAACTAATACGTGGTGGTTTGTTTTTCCACAGAAATTTGGAGATGCATGAATCTAGCGACTTAAACCAAGTAGCAGATGGTTTTATGGGGATCATTGAGAACAAATAGTTAACTTTTGGTAGTATCATCATTTTAATGGATGTAATTCTCCCCATAAGTGATATAGGTAAGGACTTCCAACGAGAGATCGTCCTCTACTGTCTTTAATAATTGCACATAATTTAGCTTTGTTAGCTCTGAGAGCCTGAAGAAAAGGTTTATGCCTAAATATCTAATATTTCCTGACTGTAAAGTGATCGCAGGTATATTCTGGACCCTACAGGAAAAGTAATACATCATCAGCATAAAGACTTATTTTATGCTCAATATTTTGGGATTAATTACTCACAAACGGGTAAGAAAAGGTAGTATTGCCAGACCATACATGATCAAAACAGGGAGCGGAGGTGGTTCAGCTGCAAGGTGTGAATGTCTGACTATAGTTTGTAAAAAGCGGGTAAGATAAGGTGCGAATGCCTGACAATGTAAGATCAAAAGAGGGAGCGGAGGGTTTTGGCTACAAGAAGGTTTGAATGTCCGACCATAGTTTGTAAAAAGCGGGTAAGAAAAGGTTACCATACATCATCAAAAGCAGGAGTGGATGTGTTCGGCTACAAGAAGATTTGAATTACCATCAATAATTGCTTTAAAACATGAAAGAACATTTTCGAATATCAAACCGCACATGATCATAAGCGGGAGAGGAGTTGTTCAGCTGCAAGAAGGTGTGAATGTCCACCCATAATTACTGAAAAATGGGTAAGAAAAGGTGAAAATGCCCAACCATACATCATCAAAAGCAGGAGTGGATGTGTTCGGCTACAAGAAAGTTTGAATGTCCGACCATAGTTTGTAAAAAGCGGGTAAGAAAAGGTTCGAATGCCCGAACATAGACCATCAAAAGAGGGAGCGGAGGTGTTCCGCTGTAAGAAGGTGTAAATGTCCGACCATAGTTGGTAAAAAGCGGGTAAGAAAAGGTTAAAATACCCGACTGTACACAATCAATAGCGGGAGCGGAGTTGTTTGGCTACAAGAAGGTGTGAAAGTCCGACCACGGTTTTTAAAAAGCGGGTAAGAAAAGGTTCGAATGCCCGAATATATACCATCAAAAGTGGAAGTGGATGTGTTCGGCTGCAAGAAGGTGTGAACGTCCGACCAAAGTTTCGAATATCCAACCAAACATAATCAAAAGCGGGAGCAGAGCTGTTCGACTGCAAGTAGGTGTGAATGTCAGATCATAATTTGCAAAAAGCTGATGAGAAAGGGTGAGAATGCCCGGCTATACACCATCAAATGTGGGAGCGGAAGTGTTCGGCTGTGAGTAGGTGTGAATCTCCGAGCATAGTTTGTAAAAAGGGGGTAAGAATAGGTTCGAATGCCCAAACATACACTATCAAAACAGGGAGCTGAGGTGGCTCAGCTGCAAGGTGTGAATGTCTGACTATAGTTTGTAAATAAGGTGCGAATGCCCAACAATGTATAATCAAAAGAGGGAGCGGAGGTTTTCGGCTACAAGAAGGTTTGAATGTCCGACCATAGTTTGTAAAAAGCGGGTAAGAAAAGGTTCAAATGCCTGACTATACACCATCAAAAGCGGGAGCAGAGGTGTTCCGCTGTAAGACGGTGTGAATGTCCGACCATATTTGGTAAAAAGCGGGTAAGAAAAGGTTAAAATACCCGACTGTACACAATCAATAGCGGGAGAGGAGGTGTTCAGCTGCAAGAAGGTGTGAATGTCCACCCATAATTACTGAAAAATGGGTAAGAAAAGGTGCGAATGCCAAACCATACATTATCAAAAGCAGGTGTGAATGTCAGATCATAATTTGCAAAAAGCTGATGAGAAAGGGTGAGAATGCCCGACTATACACCATCAAATGCGGGAGCGGAGTTGTTCGGCTGTGAGTAAGTGTGAATCTCCGACCATAATTGCTGAAAAATGTGTTAGAAAAGGTAAGAATGCCGGTCCATACATCATCAAAAGCGGGAGAGGTGGTGTTCGGCTGCAAGTAGGTGTGAATGTCCAGCCATAAATACTAACAAACGGGTAAGAAAAGGTAGTATTGCCAGACCATACATGATCAAAACAGGGAGCGGAGGTGGTTCAGTTGCAAGAAGGTGTGAATGTCCGACTAAGGTTCAAATATATTAACAAAAGCGGGAGGAGAGGTCTTCGGATGAGAGTGGTTGAGAATTTCCAACCATAATCTATAAAATGCGGTGAAAAAAAAGGTGTGATAGAACACTAAAAGGTGGAGCGGAAGTGTTCGGCTGCAAGAAGGTGTGAATGTCCAACTATATTTGGTGAAAAGCAGGTGAAGCAAGGTCTGAATGCCCAACCTTACATCATCAAAAGCGAGATCAGAGGTGTTTGGCTGCATGAAGGCCATAGTTTGCCAAAAGCGGGTAAGCTGCGAATGACCGACTAAATATCAACAAAAGGTCTTCGGATGCAAGTGGGTGTGAATATCCCACCATACAAGTATGGTGGAGAGGAAGCTGTGAACAGCCGACCATAGTTGGCGAAAAGCGGGTGAGAAAAGGTGCGAATGTCCAACCATACACGATCAAAACAGGGAGCGGAGGTGTTTGGCTGTGACAAGGTGTGAATGTCCACCCAAAATTAATGAAAAGCGGGCAACAAGTAGGTTTGAATGCCCAACCATACATCATCAACAGCAGGAGTGGATGTGTTCGGCTACAAGAACGTTTGAATGTCCGAGCATAGTTTGTAAAAAGCGGGTAAGAAAAGGTTAAAATACCCGACTGTACACAATCAATAGCGGGAGAGGAGTTGTTCAGCTGCAAGAAGGTGTGAATGTCCACCCATAATTACTGAAAAATGGGTAAGAAAAGGTGCGAATGCCAAACCATACATTATCAAAAGCAGGTGTGAATGTCAGATCATAATTTGCAAAAAGCTGATGAGAAAGGGTGAGAATGCCCAACTATACACCATCAAATGCGGGAGCGGAGTTGTTCGGCTGTGAGTAAGTGTGAATCTCCGACCATAATTGCTGAAAAATGTGTTAGAAAAGGTAAGAATGCCGGTCCATACATCATCAACAGCAGGAGTGGATGTGTTCGGCTACAAGAAGGTTTGAATGTCCGAGCATAGTTTGTAAAAAGCGGAAAAGAAAAGGTTCGAATGCCCAAACATACACCATCAAAAGAGGGAGCGGAGGTGTTCCGCTGTAAGAAGGTGTGAATGTCCGACCATAGTTGGTAAAAAACGGGTAAGAAAAGGTTAAAATACCCGACTGTACACAATCAATAGCGGGAGCGGATGTGTTTGGCTACAAGAATGTGTGACAGTCCGACCATGGTTTGTAAAAAACGGGTAAGAAAAGGTGCGAATGCCCGACAATGTATGATCAAAAGAGGGAGCGGAGGTTTTCGGCTACAAGAAGGTTTGAATGTCCGACCATAGTTTGTAAAAAGCGGGTAAGAAAAGGTTCAAATGCCTGACTATACACCATCAAAAGCGGGAGCGGAGGTGTTCGGCTACAAGAAGGTGTGAAAGTTCAACCATGGTTTGTAAAAAGCTGCTAAGAAAAGGTTCGAATGCCCGAATATATACCATCAAAAGCGGAAGCGGAGGTGTTCGGCTGCAAGAAGGTGTGAACGTCCGACCAAAGTTTGCAAAAAGCAGTTAAGAAAAGGTTCGAATGCCCGAATATATACCATCAAAAGCGAGAGCAGAGCTGTTCGACTGCAAGTAGGTGTTAATGTCCAGCCATAATTACTCACAAACGGGTAAGAAAAGGTAGTATTGCCAGACCATACATGATCAAAACAGGGAGCTGAGGTGGTTCAGCTGCAAGGTGTGAATGTCTGACTATAGTTTGTAAAAAGCGGGTAAGACAAGGTGCGAATGCCCGACAATGTATGATCAAAAGAGGGAGTGGAGGTCTTCGGCTGCAAGGTCTGAATGTCTAACCATAATTTCTAAAAACCGGGTAAGAAAAGGCTCGAAAGCCCGACTATACACAATCAAAAGCGGGAATGGGAGGTTTTCAGCTGCAAATCCTTCACTCAAACCAAGTGAAAACTGCTTTGTCCTTCATATTTATCAATGTCTAGATCGACTTCAACAAAGAACAACATTGTACTTTGCAGTAAAGAAAGAGCAAATCAAAAGTTTTAGGAATCCGAGAATAAGCTTATTTTCATGAGTTCTGCACGATTATTGATTTTACTATAAATGAATGCCTTCACTCAAACTATGTTAAAACTGCTTTGTCCTTCATATTTATCAATGTCTAGATTGACTTCAACAAAGAACAACGTTGTATTTTGCAGTAGTAGAAATAGCAACACTGAAGGATCAGGAATCCGAAAACACGCTTATTTTCATACGTTCTGCTTGATTTGGGATTTTGCTATAAAATTAATTCCTTCACTCAAACAAAGTGGAAACTGCTTTGTCCTTCATATTTATCAATGTCTATATTTTCAACAAAGAACAAGGCTGTATTTTGCAGTAGTAGAAAGAGCAACACTTGAAGGAACAGGAATCCGAGAATAAGCTTACTTTCATACGTTCTGCATGATTTGGGATTTTATGTATAAAATGAATTCCTTTACTCAAACTATGTTAAAACTGCTTTGTACTTCATATTTATCAATGTCTAGATTGACTTCAACAAAGAACAACATTGTATTTTGCAGTAGAAGAAATAGCAACACTGAAGGATCAGGAATCCGAAAACACGCTTATTTTCATACGTTCTGCTTGATTTGGGATTTTGCTATAAAATTAATTCCTTCACTCAAACAAAGTGGAAATTGCTTTGTCCTTCATATTTATCAATGTCTATATTGATTTCAACAAAGAACAAGGCTGTATTTTGCAGTAGTAGAAAGAGCAACACTTGAAGGAACAGGAATCCGAGAATAAGCTTATTTTCATACGTTCTGCATGATTTGGGATTTTATGTATAAAATGAATTCCTTTACTCAAACTATGTTAAAACTGCTTTGTCCTTCATATTTATCAATGTCTATATCGATTTCAACAAAGAACAAGGCTGTATTTTGCAGTATAGGAAAGAGCAACACTGGAGTATCAGGAATCCGAGAATAAGCTTACTTTCATGAGTCCTGCACGATTTCGGATTTTCCTATAAAATGAATTGCTTTGCTCAAACCAAGTTAAAATTGCTTTGTCCTTCATAGTTATCCATGTCTAAAATGTATCAAGCATAAAGTTCCTCATATTACCCTGAATGAGAAAGAAGCATCCCTTTGGTTGAGCATTACGTTCCTTTTGCGGAGTTATGCATGATTTCGGATTTTGCTATAAAATTCATTCCTTCACACCTTTTTTTTTCACCGCATTTTATAGATTATGGTTGGAAATTTCAACCACTCTAATCCGAAGACCTCTCCTCCCGCTTTTGTTAATATATTTGAACTTTAGTTGGACATCCACCCCTTTTTGCAGCTAAACCACCTCCGCTCCCTGTTTTGATCTTGTATGGTCTGGCAATACTACATTTTCTTACCCGTTTGTGAGTAGTTATGGCTGGATATTCACATCTACTTGCAGCTGAACACAATCTCTCTCGCTTTTAATTATGTTTGGATATTCGAACCTTTTCTTTACTGCTTTTTGCCTACTTTGGTCGGACGTTCACACCTTCTTGCAGCCGAACACCTCCGCTTCCACTTTTGATGGTATATATTCGGGCATTCGAACCTTTTCTTACCAGCTTTTTACAAACGATGGTTGGACTTTCACACCTTCTTGTAGCCGAACAACTCCGCTCCCGCTATTGATTGTGTACAGTCGTGTATTTTAACCTTTTCTTACCCGCTTTTTACCAACTATGGTCGGACATTCACACCGTCTTACAGCGGAACATCTCCGCTCCCGCTTTTGATGGTGTATAGTCAGGCATTTGAACCTTTTCTTACCCGCTTTTTAGAAACTATGGTCGGACATTCAAACCTTCTTGTAGCCGAAAACCTCTGCTCCCTCTTTTGATTATACATTGTCGGGCATTCGCACCTTATCTTACCCGCTTTTTACAAACTATAGTCAGACATTCACACCTTGCAGCTGAACCACCTCAGCTCCCTGTTTTGATCATGTATGGTCTGGCAATACTACCTTTTCTTACCCCTTTGTGAGTAATTATGGCTGGACATTCACACCTACTTGCAGTCGAACAGCTCTGCTCCCGCTTTTGATTATGTTTGGTTGGATATTCGAACCTTTTCTTAACTGCTTTTTACAAACTTTGGTCGGACGTTCACACCTTCTTGCAGCCGAACACTTCCGCTTCCGCTTTTGATGGTATATATTCGGGCATTCGAACCTTTTCTTACCAGCTTTTTACAAACCATGGTTGGACTTTCACACCTTCTTGTAGCCAAACAACTCCGCTCCCCCTATTGATTGTGTACAGTCGGGTATTTTAACCTTTTCTTACCCGCTTTTAACCAACTATGGTCGGACATTCACACCGTCTTACAGCGGAACACCTCCGCTCCCGCTTTTGATCGTGTATAGTCAGGCCTTTGAACCTTTTCTTACCCGCTTTTTACAAACTATGGTCGGACATTCAAACCTTCTTGTAGCCGAAAACCTCCGCTCCCTCTTTTGATCATACATTGTCGGGCATTCGCACCTTTTCTTACCCTTTTTTTACAAACTATGGTCGGACATTCACACCTTCTTACAGCGGAACACCTCCGCTAACTCTTTTGATGGTGTATGTTTGGGCATTCGAACCTTTTCTTACCCGCTTTTTACAAACTATGCTCGGACATTCAAACCTTCTTGTAGCCGAACACATCCACTCCTGCTTTTGATGATGTATGGTTGGGCATTCAAACCTACTTGTTGCCCGCTTTTCATTAATTTTGGGTGGACATTCACACCTTGTCACAGCCAAACACCTCCGCTCCCTGTTTTGATCATGTATGGTTGGACATTCGCACCTTTTCTCACCCGCATTTTGCCAACTATGGTCGGCTGTTCACAGCTTCCTCTCCACCATACTTGTATGGTGGGATGTTCACACCCAGTTGCATCCGAAGACCTCCGCCCCCCACTTTTGTTGATATTTAGTTGGTCATTCGCAGCTTACCCGCTTTTGGCAAACTATGGCCTTTTTGCAGCCAAACACCTCTGATCTCGCTTTTGATAATGTAAGGTTGGGCATTCAGACCTTGCTTCACCTGCTTTTCACCAAATATAGTCGGACATTCACACCTTCTTGCAGCCGAACACTTCCGCTCCACCTTTTAGTGTTCTATCACACCTTTTTTTCACCGAATTTTATAGATTATGGTTGGAAATTCTCAACCACTCTCATCCGAAGACCTCTCCTCCCGCTTTTGTTAATATATTTGAACTTTAGTCGGACATTCACACCTTCTTGCAGCTGAACCACCTCCGCTCCCTGTTTTGATCATGTATGGTCTGGCAATACTACCTTTTCTTACCCGTTTGTGAGTAATTATGGCTGGACATTCACACCTACTTGCAGCCGAACACCACCTCTCTCGCTTTTGATGATGTATGGACCGGCATTCTTACCTTTTCTAACACATTTTTCAGAAATTACGGTCGGAGATTCACATCTACTCACAGCCGAACAACTCCGCTCCCGCATTTGATGGTGTGCAGTCGGGCATTCTCACCCTTTCTCATCAGCTTTTTACAAATTATGATCTGACATTCACACCTACTTGCAGTCGA
Organism: Leuresthes tenuis; assembly: GCF_036924035.1. Classification (NCBI taxonomy): domain Eukaryota; kingdom Metazoa; phylum Chordata; class Actinopteri; order Atheriniformes; family Atherinopsidae; genus Leuresthes; species Leuresthes tenuis. The sequence goes on along the minus strand of NW_027325455.1, from coordinate 1,034 downwards.
AAAGCTATGCTCCCGCTTTTGATTATGTTTGGTTGGATATTCAAACCTTTTCTTACCCGCTTTTTACAAACTTTGGTTGGACGTTCACACCTTCTTGTAGCCGAACACATCCACTCCTGCTTTTGATGATGTATGGTTGGGCATTCGCACCTTTTTTTTACCCATTTGTCAGGAATAATGGGTGGACATTCACACCTTCTTGCAGCTGAACACCTCCTCTCCCACTTATGATCATGTGCGGTTTGATTTTCGAAAATTTTCTTTCATGTTTTCTAGCAATTATTGATGGACATTTAGACCTTCTTGCAGCTGAACACCTCCGCTCCTGCTTTTGATCATACCTTGTCAGGCATTTGCACCATGTCTTACCCGCTTTTTACAAACTTTAGTCGAACATTTACACCTTTTTGCAGCCGAACACCACCTCTCTCGCTTTTGATGATGTATGGTCCGGCATTCTTTCCTTTTCTAACACATTTTTCAGCAATTATGGTCGGACATTCACACCTCCTCAGAGCCGAACACCTCCGCTCCCGCATTTGATGGTGTATAGTCGGGCATTCTCACCCTATCTCATCAGCTTTTTGCAAATTATGATCTGACATTCACACCTGCTTTTGATAATGTATGGTTGGGCATTCGCACCTTTTTTTACCCATTTTTCAGGAATTATGGGTGGACATTCACACCTTCTTGCAGCTGAACACCTCCTCTCCTTCTTATGATCATGTGCGGATGATATTCGAAAATTTTCTTTCATGTTTTAAAGCAATTATTGATGGACATTCAGACCTTCTTGCAGCTGAACCACTCTGCTCCCGCTTTTGATGGTGTATAGTCGGGCTTTCGAGCCTTTCCTTCCCGGTTTTTACAAATTATGGTTGGACATTCAAACCTTCTTGCAGCCGAACACCTCCGCTCCCTCTTTTGATCATACATTGTCGGGCATTAGCACCTTTTCTTACCCGCTTTTTACAAACCATAGTCGGACTTTCACATCTTTTAGTAGCCAAACAACTCCGCTCCCGCTATTG